>NC_084826.1:40526760-40610446 GCF_958449725.1 Rosa rugosa | reverse complement strand
GGGCTTTCCATTAATTTTCTTTCCAAATTCATGATTCAACATAATTCAGAAAATAAACCCCTAAACTTACAAAAGCTAGCTTGGAAACATATGAGCAACAATGTACAAAAGTTCCACACCAAGGTTTGCTTCAAAGCCAAAACTAGCTAGCCTTACTCAAAAAACATCTTGGCAGTCACAGTCCTACATCAAACTCTGTATATAATCAGCCACTTCAATGCACACCTCGTCAATTTGATTTTGGCTATATGATTTCCGCGTCTTTACCGCCCACTAGAAATATATAAACATGCAACACATAAGGCACAGTGATTGGGTAAACAAGCTAATGAAGATAATTAGTGTGGAAACCCTATGGACTATCTATAGAGGCCAACACTGGCAATATAAAGACTTGGAAGTAACTGGAACGTAAAACAGAAACAGAAACAAAATAATACCTTTTTTCAAATGCTTCTATAACATCAGAGACAGATTGGAGATTCTCCAAGGGTTCCCATGTATTAGCTATCTCTGGCCAGCCACGCCCGCACAAGCACAACACCAACAGGTTGATTCTTCGGATATTACTCTGACTCCTTTGTTAACTAATGTTGCTTCCACCTGATCAGCAGACTGACAGCTAGTTGACTCTAACGTTCTGCATACAAATTGCAGAAACAAGGTCATGTGTCACTTATCTGCAGCATACATCAAAATCCTACAAATGTAGATATTATTGATGAGCATCTGAACACAATCTAGACTGAAATCTGTCCAGCAACACTTGATAAAATAAGTACTCAAATAATCTGAAAATCATGTAGAATTTCCAATAAAAGGATCACATATAAACCTGGATAACAGGTGTTCAGCTTCCAACTCCGTCATAAATGCACTAATAAGTGCAAAGTTTGAAACTTTGATCTGTCAAGTTCAAGCAAAATAAACATTTACAAACCCTCAGACAAATATCAAGCAAAACCAAAAAAGAAAAAAGAGGCATTCAAAGCATAGCATAGCAGCACTGAGAACCATTGCTAAAGGCAAAAGCCTTATTATCATATACTTTAAATCTATCCCACTGACACGAGTGGCATTGTATAACATCCCTAATAGAAATGCATTTATAATACTATATGTTAGGTTACAACTGAATATACAGACACTATATAATGACAGGTGCGAGAACAGCAATGGAATCTTGTTCTTATGAATTGAAATCTAAGTTTCTGGATTTAATCAAGCAGATATTTGCCAACGTTTATTTCAAAGGAACAACACCTGCAAGGCTTTCTCTCAACAATATGATAGAGACGGCCAGGTGCATACAGCCTCCTTGGATCTTTAAGCATCTTCTTATCAGGTATACATGTGTCCCGCATACATCTTAGGCATAGTAGACACGGCAAACTGTAAAATAAATCCAACTTTCATAATACAGTGAAAATCTAGATACGTAAGGGCAGAAAAATGATGTCATCACTTAATTAAGTCTTGTTATACTAGTCTGCCCACTCCTAAAATTAAAGTCTCCATTAACCCCTTTCTCAGATTGAACAGTTTGATGGTGCAGTGACTAGTGATATATATTAGCAACACAAAATGATATTGTAAAGGGCATTTTAATTAGTTTCTATCTTGTTCTGCACTCTAGTATTATCTTTACTATCCATCAGCTCAAAGAAACAGTTGAAGACAGAGTATATATATATATAATATATATATATATATATATATATATATATATATAGAGAGAGAGAGAGAGAGAGAGTATCAGGGAGATAAACTGAATAAAACAACTATGGAAATTCATTATATAGAAAAGAAATAATGATGATCCTCTGAAAACTTAATAATACGACAACATATTTTGATTGTTTTAGATGCATGCAAGTAACTTGGCTATAAAAGTATAAAAATTAGAAACGATCAAATTCTACAAGAAAGATATGCAGTACGTATTCTATTCTAAGGAAAAACATAAAGATACCAACCTTGCTCCTTTTGATCCGCTTGCATAGATCGCACAACAGTGCCAATAATTCTTTTAAAGAAAATTCTAGCCTTTAATTTCTGCAACATATAAATTTAATGAGGCAAAACCAGGACTTGGGGTTTATAAACAATGCTAGTGACTAGAAAGTTATAGCATATACTAGTAGAAATTGAACCAAGGGACACAAGTACTAGAACTGTTGAACCAGAGGATAAAACATCCAGTCATAAACAAACAGTCCAATTAGTCTATGATTCGTGGTGCCTGAATACAAATCCTGACCAGAAGTGAATGCCAGAAAAAAAAAAACGATCGGAGTATCTAAAAATTCTTTCTATAAATTCATTACCATGATTTGTAAAATACAAGAACAGAAACTGAATAGCTAAAAATGAGTATCATACAACTAACATACCAATCTTCTCTGCTTGCCGCCACCATTTGACGCAAGTAGTCCGTCCACATGAGGATGATTATATGATCATTTCTGTCTCATTGTTTTGTATCTCACCTTTGTTTCTGTAGTTAATCAATGAATGATACATGAGCTACTTTAAAGCCAAATACCAACACTAAGGATTGAAACAAATTGGGAGGTGGCTAATAAACCCTCTGTCTATACAACACATGGATGAGATAAATAGATAAATTAAGTCTTTTGCCTTTTTTGCTTATGGTTGTCACTGCCATCTTTTCTTTCCCATCTTCCTTTCTTGGGTCCCTAGCATTAGATTATAACAAATCAATTAGCAACTTCTGGTCTCTGCCTACCAACATGAAGTATAATCATGAAGAAATAAGTACAAAAAGGAAGCTAAAGTATACCTGAGCACTGAGAGACTTAAGGCGGTCCTTATCTTTCTTGAATCCACGGCAACCAGGGTTGTTGTTACCCATTGCAGCTCTCGCAAGCTTAACTCTCTTGTTGGCTTCTTTAGTTGTTGCATCCAACAGATAATCAGCCACAACTCGCAGGTGAGGAGTAGGGGGCTTCTTGCTCAGAACCTTGTCACTTTTTAGAGGTGAGAATTTCATTCCTCAAATCCTGAGCTCGGGATTCTCTCACGGCAAGTTTTGTCACACTCTTTGAGACATCCTGCATAATTCACATTTTAGCATTAATGACCGTCCACCCTATCTTTCTATCATCCAATGCAATGTCAGAATTAGGAATCACAAGAGTGCAACTTAAACAAGGTGATTAAGACAATTAAAAAATAGTACAGGGGTTCAGAGCCAGCAGAAAATCCCAACTTCCGGACACCCAAATACACCCAGTCACCAGATCTCAAACAAAACACCTAAAACCCATCAACCCAACTATAAATCCATCCTTCACTCACTACCCAAAACCTAATTAAGCAAAATTCCATCAATTTTCTTCAACAATATTCCAAATAAACCAACAAAAACACATCAAAATCGCACCTTGATGAGGATTGTGTCGCCCCTAAAGAGCTAGCTAGAGCTTCTCCATGGTCTCAGGGTGGACAGTGACGACGGAGTTGTCATCGTTGATGGCTTCATCGACGACAAGGAGATTTACTGCCTTCTTCTGTTCGAGAATCGCAGTGCTGAAATCCCTCTTGGTCCCCATATTGCAACAATTTTAAAAGCAATCGCATCATAAATCAAAATCCCTAAAAAATAAAAATTTCAGAAAACCAAAAAAGTTAGGTCAAAATCGAAAAGAAGAGGAATTGGATCTGAGGGATATGAAAAGTAGAAAACTGGATTGAAGCAACAATAAATATAAAACAAATCCAAATTCAAAATTCAAATAGGAATGAGGCAAATTGACTCACACTGGCTTTTGGGAGGAGGAGCAATGATGGGCTTCTTCGCTTGGGCAACCTGGAAAGTCGGAAACAAAGTTAGAAAAGAGAGATTTGCCAATCGGAAAGAAATTACCAAATCACGGGAAGAGTTGAATAGGGTTTCGGGCGGAAGCAAAATCAACTTGAATCCCTCAACTAGAAGAAATCAAATTCGAAACCGGACCTGTTTAACAGCGGGCTCACCGGAGCAGTGTCATATTAGAAGAGAGACAAAATCAGTAATGGTGGTGGAGAGAAGAGAGAGAACATACGCTGGTGGTGGTCGGAGAAAAGGCTTGAGGTGGCTTAGGTCGGAGAATGAGCTCGAGGTCAGGACGAAGAACGAGCTCCAGGCTCTGAGCTGAGGTCGGGGCCCCGGGTCAGGTCGGAGAAGGAGCTGTGGTCGGGGGCGCGGGTCAGGTTAATTGGAGAAGGAGCTGAGGTCGGGAACGCGAAGAAGGAGGCAGTGAGAGTTTATCAATTAGGGTTCGAAAGTTTCAGACAAAATGACTAAGTGTTGGAGGAATTAAAATTTTGGACCCCGCGTTTCTCAAACTTTTTAACTTAGTCCCTCCGTGTTTTTTTCAAAATTTTTGAACGAAAGTTTACACATCGGTTAATTTAACGACCGATGTTTATAACCACAATAGAAATCGATATTTCATAAGCCGATGTTTATATGTTTTTTTTACATCGCGGGCAATTCCGACCGATTTAATAGTGGTGATGTAAATGAACAGATTTCTAGTAGTGTGGGTTGTTTACTGATTTTCACAAAATGGTGACTACTCAGTATCAACAATCTATTAGAGTGTTTCAATCTGACAATGGTGGAGAGTTTGTGAATGGCCCTATGTTTGAATTTTGCCGGTCACAGGGGATTCGTCATCAAACCTCCAACTCTTATACTCCTCAACAGAATGGTTTGGCAGAACGGAAGAACAGACAGTTGATGGAAGTTGTTCGGGCTTCATTGTTTGGCATGAATGTACCTCGGTCTTATTGGGGAGAAGCGGTGAAGTCTGCAGCATACCTCATCAATCGTACTCCTTCCCGGGTAATTGAGTTTCAGAATCCTCATCAAAAGCTTCATACACTCTTGACCATCCCCTCTCTGCCTAATTTGGAACCCCGAGTGTTTGGTTGCACTGCTTATGTTCATATACCAAAGCCACACCGAAGCAAACTTGATCCCCGTGCGAAGAAGTGTATGTTTGTAGGTTATGCCGAGTTTCAGAAGGGCTACAGATGTTATGACCCGCTCACTAACACAGTACACCTCTCTCTTGATGTCTCCTTCCGTGAATCTCAGCCATATTACCCATGGGGAAATTCTCGGTCTTCCCTTCAGGGGGAGAAAGGTTGTGAAGGGAATCCTATTTGTGATTTTGATGTCTTTGAAGACTTGGAAAATTTGGAGGAGCGATTTGAAGGACGAAATTCTGCCACAGCCAAAAACGATCGATCGCCAGGGACAAACGATCGATCGTTTCCAGAGACAGAAACTTCCAGTGGACAAAACGATCGATCGCCAGAGACAAACGATCGATCATTTCCAGGGACAGACGCTGACGACACAAACGATCGATCGTTTGGAGAGAACGATCGATCGTTGCAACAAACAGGGACTGAGGCAGAAGCAGACACCACAAACGATCGATCGTTTGAGGCTAACGATCGATCGTTTCCTGATATGACCGGTTTGGAGAATTTGAATCAAAATCCAGACGTATCTGAAGCTCACACACAAGATATTTCCCCTTCTACATCACCAACTGAAGATTCCGCTCAGAATGATCCACCTCAGGTACCCCTAAACTTTAATGAGTCTTCTGGGTTAGAAAGTGTTGAGTCTAGGAAATCACAAAGGGTTACCAAGGGAATCCCAAAAAAACAATATGAACCAGATATCAAAGCCAAAGCTAAATACCCCATAGCTAACTTTATATCTAACCATAGGATTTCCGGGTCACATGCACTTGTTGTTGATCAATTATCTACTGTATCTATTCCTAGTAACGTGCAGGATGCATTGAAGGATCCGAAATGGACAAGGGCGATGAATGAAGAATTGGAGGCTCTTCAGAAGAATGCAACATGGGAGTTAGTACCTATGCCGGTTGGAAAGAAGACTGTAGGATGTCGTTGGGTGTTTACTTTGAAGCTCAATGCTGATGGAACTATTGATAGATACAAGGCTAGATTGGTTGCCAAGGGATACACACAACGTTATGGAATTGATTATGAGGAGACTTTCGCACCTGTGGCAAAAATCAATACTGTTCGGATCCTAATCTCACTTGCAGCAAACAAAGATTGGCCCTTGCACCAGTTTGATGTGAAGAATGCGTTTCTTAATGGGAATTTAGAGGAAGAAGTGTACATGGATGTGCCTCCTGGTGTTAAGAATTATCCAAGTGAAGCTGGCAAGGTGTGTAAATTGAGGAAATCGTTGTATGGCCTGAAGCAATCTCCAAGAGCATGGTTTGGAAGATTTTCAAAGTCCATGAGAGCTTTTGGATACAAACAGAGCAATTCTGACCATACCTTGTTTATCAAGCGGAAGAATGGCAAGATTACAGCTCTTATTGTGTATGTGGATGACATGATTGTTACAGGGGATGATCCGAAAGAGATGAATGAGTTGCAAAAGTATCTGTCAAAGGAGTTTGAAATGAAGGATCTGGGACAACTGAAGTATTTTCTGGGTATTGAAGTTGCGAGGTCTAAGAAGGGAATTTCTCTGTCACAGAGGAAGTATGTTCTTGACTTATTGGCTGAAACGGGGATGCTGGACTGCAGTCCAATTGAGACACCCATTGAGATGAATCACAGACTTGCCATTTGTCCTGATCAAGTTCCAACTGATAAGGGAAGGTATCAACGTCTTGTAGGAAGGTTGATTTATCTTTCACATACTAGACCTGATATTGCTTATGCTGTGAGTGTTGTCAGTCAGTTTATGCATTGTCCTAGTGAAGAACATATGGATGCAGTTTTTCGGATTTTGAGGTATTTGAAGATGGCGCCAGGTAAAGGATTACTGTTCGAGAAAAAAGATGAATTGGAAGTTGTGGGATACACAGATGCAGATTGGGCTGGTGATAAAACTGACAGGCGGTCTACATCTGGGTACTTCACGTTTGTAGGAGGGAACCTTGTCACTTGGCGTAGCAAGAAACAGAAAGTTGTTGCCAGATCAAGTGCAGAAGCTGAATTTCGAGGTATGGCACATGGAGTCTGTGAAATGTTATGGATTCGTAATGTCCTGAAAGATCTAGGTTACAAGCTTAAACAACCTATGGATTTGCATTGTGATAATAAAGCTGCAATTGAGATTGCACATAATCCAGTTCAGCATGATAGAACAAAGCATGTGGAGGTTGACCGTCACTTTATCAAAGAAAATCTTGACAGAAAGGTTATTCGGTTTCCATTTGTAAACTCAGAAGAGCAGTTAGCTGATGTTCTTACTAAAGGAGTGTCCAGGAAGATATTCGACAGCTCGGTTGACAAGTTGGGCATGATAGATATCTATGCACCAACTTGAGGGGGAGTGTAGAATCGCTGTAAATCTTATGTAATTATGATTCCTATTTAGGTAGGTTATCATGTAATTATAGGAGTATCTGTTTCCTATTAGAGTTAGACGACTCCTCTTGTCCTTGTATATATACCCCTTTGTGGATGAATAGAATTAATTATTGAAAACCCTAAATCAACGTATTCTTTTCTACTCCTACAACCTACAAAACAAAATGTCTGATACACCAAGGCAAGAATATACACTTCAAGAAATCAAATATTGCAAAACTTTAAACTGAAAATAGTACCTGTATTGGAATGTACAAAAAATGAGATAACATCAAGTTTCAGTATCTCCAAAACGGAAGTGCCAGCTTCTCTAAGCAGCTGAAACTTAATTCCAAAAATCGTTGTCATGTAGAGGCCAAAATAACGATGAAAATAAATAAGATCACCAAAACCAATATAGAATTCAGCAGAGTACATGAATCTCGCTGAATTCCAGTTGAACCAAACACCAAAAGATGAACTAAAGATTACACAAATTAACAAAACAACTCAAGATTAAACAAACAAAACAGACACCCAGAAGGCCAGGAACCAAGGCATCATCTATTCACATACTCATCAGTGTATTAGGAATCTATCTTTTTACATGGGCTATCATTATTTTATGGGCCTATTTGGGCTTTCTGTTACATGAGTCCACTACTTCTAGATATTTGGTCTGCTTAAATAGCTGATAGGACTTGTAATGGGATCATCGAAGAATTATTGAATTGTTTTAGTAAATCCAGAATATGTGTCTGGCCCAAACTCTAGGCTATTTGACCTAGTTGTAATAGGGTTTAGAATTAGAGATATTCTCAGAGATATTCATAGATATCCGATTAATTGTACGATTATCTTTCCTTGTACAACTCTGATTCTATGTCTTGTAATCCTCTATATAAAGAGGTCCCTATTATCAATGAGAACAGACAACAATTCTCTCCCAATTTTGGTTTTCCTTAAATACGTTATCAGCACGACGCCCTAACCCTAAAACCTAATAGCCAAAACCCTAAATCCGAATACAAAACTTTGAACCCCTTTCGGCCCCCGCAGCACATCTTGAAGCCCTCCTTCCCAGGAGTCTAGAACCGGCGGCGCCACCCCAAGAACCGGCCGGAAACCTACCGAACCGGCCACCGGAAGCTCCAAACCACCCGCAGAAAATATTCCACCGGTTCACCAACTTCAATACCTCCAATTGTTACCAAATTTTTCCACAAGTAGCGTCTCGATCCCAGAATCCGGGAACCGGAAAAACTTTCCCCGGAACCGGCCACCTGAGCGTCAGCACTCTTGAACCGGCAGAAGCAGAAAAGAAAAGAAGAAGAAAGAAGCAGCCCAGCCCAAAAGGAAGAAGTCAAAGCCCAGCCAACTGCCAGAGGCCCACTGACATCAGCTTGCCAAGTCAGCAGCCGGACCCACCGCCACGTCAACAACCAGACCCCATTGCCACGTCATCAACCAGACCCCACTGCCACGTCATCAACGACATCAACCTGCCACGTCATCACGCCACGTCAGCATTAGTGCCACGTCAGCCTCCGGTCAACGCTGGTCAACCCTCCGGTCAATGACTTTTCAGACAACTTTTTCCTGCCAAATTTCCCGACAATCTATTTCGAGGTATTTTTTACTAAAAGTTCCCGTTTTTGAAGTTTTTATTCAATTTCTCTTCTTTTTCTCAGGGACTTGCAAACTTCCTTCTTCTACCCTCCTTTCTTTATCATAGGGGAGACCTAATTAAGCCGAATTGTGGGGGTTCGTGCTTACTCCAAGCTTAGAGCTTGTAGAGATCTCCAAACTTAGAGTTTGTAGAGAATTTATGATCGACCACTTACGTCATTGTTTCGATCTAATCCAATATCTCTTGGAATTGAATTTCTTGGAAGCGATTACGCTCAGAATTTCCTAATTTCTTGGGAGCGATTACGCTCAAAAAGTTTATATGTTTTCGTGGTAGCCTTTTACGCTCTGAAACTAACCCTAATTTCTTGTTCTCTTTCAGGATGAGTAACCTGAACAAACTGGACTTCGCTCCATTGGGAACAACTGGCTCTGGATATTACAAGGATTCGTGATATCCGCCAGCATCTCAAGGCCGATGGAATCCTGGATATGATTCTCGAGCCTAGCCAGGACGTGCTAACTGTTGAGTAAGCTCAAGCTTTGGAGGCAAATAGAGTAGCCTTAGAGGCAAATAAGGCGAAAGCCATCATCCTAATGACTCGTCATATGGATGATTCACTCCAGTACGAGTGTATGAATGAAGAAGACCCAAGAAGGCTGTGGGTCTCACTCGAAGAAAGATTTGGCAACGTCCGTGACTCCCTGCTTCCTGACCTCGAAGTGAGATGGCATAGCCTCCGCTTCTGTGAATTCAAGTCAGTTCTTGACTACAACTCGGAAGCACTTCGCATTAAATCCTTAATGGAATTCTGTGATAAAGAGATCACAGATGCGATGTTGATTGAGAAGACTCTCTCTACCTTCCCCGTCTCTGCATTGATGGTTGCTAAGAATTATCGAATCGATGTTACTACAGGACGGATCACAACGTTTCATGAGCTCATTGGAGCTATGAATGTCGCTGAAAAGCATGACAACATCCTTGTGAAGAACTATAATTTGAGATCCGTGGAAACAGAGCATATTCTGGAATCCAATTATAGCTGCGCCCCTAAGAGAGGGCGCGCACCAAGAGCGAAACCCTAATCTTAGGGATACTTCTGGACGTTCTGGTCCATATAATCGCTCTACTTGGGAAGGTAACCGCCAAAATAGGCGAACACGAAACCGAATAGGTCAACGTGGAAAGAGAGAGGGAGGCAACGCCTCTGGCCATGTTGGTGGCGCCACCAACACTAAGAGCCATCTAAATGACACTTTCAAAGCGCCTCAATCAATGGAGTCTGAGCAAAGAGATGAATGTTCTCGATGTGGAGTATCCAGTCATTGGGCACACATTTGTAGAGCTCGTGAAGAAATCGTCACCGCCTACAAAGCATATTGTGAAGCAAGAAAAGCTCACTATATGGAACAAGAAGATCAAGAAGATGATCTAGAGTGAAGGATTGAAGACTACAAATCTAGCTGGGATCAATAGATCACCAATTCTGTTTAAGTCTTTATTTTTCCAAGAGATGTAATAGGCAATTGCCAAATACTTTGTAGTAAATGCCATTGGTTTAGTTTTCCTTCACATAGGCTCATCCAAAATGAGTGTGATGTCTAGAAAGGTTTTGAAATAAGTGGTACTTAAGCGAGCTTTGCTCCACCGACATCTCTCTACTCACCTGGTCATATTTATTTTGGAGTTACCGAAAGAAGTCAAACGACTACCTTTGTTTTGCATTAGCTAGCAGTTGGATTAGATTCTCCTAATGGTTAAGAGACAATGATATACTCCGTTGGCTTATGAATAAAATTTCGAGTTCTTTTCATTATGACTCCATTTTGATTCTGAGCATATTTCTTTGTGACTACGATGGCTGGGCCATCAGTATTAATTCAAGGACATGGAATAGCCCAAGTTTCCCTTTCCAAATGGCACCTTGATTACTGTCATAGAAACTCTCTACGCTCCTAGGGCAAATCGCACCTATGATTAGCCAACTGATTCCATGTGAAAACGCATGTAGAGAACGAAAATGAGTTCCTTTGCAATACCTCTAATGATTGCGAACAAAGGCGCATCTTAGAGAAGTTTATGTGTCTCTCTAGTGGACTCTATGTCATTATTCGAGCTATTAAATCCAATAAAGAAGATCTATTGGATTTAGACACATATTGGCTTTGTCACGACAAGATAGGTCATCCTGGTCATGATATGATGATCCGTCTACTAAAGACTTCACACGGACATCCATTCTTTCGAGCGAAACGAAGCATGAATCAAAAGTTGATTCTTGGACTAAGTGTGACCGCCATCGCTGCCTCCGTAGCCGCCGCCGTCCACCACCAGCCTAGGGCTGGCATAGTCCTTATCCATGACGCCATGGATAGCGTACATCATGGTGCTGACGCCCCAGGTGATGTTGCAATCACCAACTTTGCTTCAAATAGCGTTTCAGACGCTGAGGCCCAACCAAAATCCTCATTGGTTGATTCTAAGGCCTCTCGCTCGTTTTACAAAGCCCGTTCCTTAGGGAAATTAGGACTGAGACCGTCCTATGCAAAGGATATGAAAATACACGTTCTGTTCTTACATAGAATCCATGGGGATTCTGTGGACTGATTCAACCAACCTGCGGACGGTTAAATATCACATGATGTTGGTTGACACGCAAACACGCTGGTCACATGTTGTGCCATTGTCCACTTGTAATGCTGCTTATACTACACTCCTAGCACATATCATATAACAACGGGCTCACTCCCCGGATCATCCTATTTCGTCAATTGGACTTGACGATGCTAGAGAGTTTACATCGAAGACTTTCGATGGATATTGCAATGGGACTGATGTTGGACATCATATTCTCATGAACACACCTAAATGGTCTCACAGAAACGACTACGATGGTAGTCAGGACATTGGTAATGCGCACCAATCTCCTTATATCCGCTTGGGGTGATGCAATATCGCATGCAGCTACGCTAATTCGTCTACGACCCACCGCCACTCAATCTACCTCTGCGTTACAGCTAATGACTGGGTACAAGTATCGTACTTACGCATCTTTGAGTGTGCCATTTATGTGCCAATTGCGCCGCCACAACGCTCTTTGATGGGTCCTTACAGACAAATGGGCAACTAAGTTGGATTTAAGACTCCAACAATCGTCCGCCACTTAATGCCCTTCTTAGGCAATCTCTTCACCGCATATCTTGCGGGTTGTCACTTTGATGAGACAGTCTTCCGGTCGTTAGGGGGAGATAAGAACATGGATGTTCAGCAGAAACGACAGGAATTGTCGTGGTCTGTCCCCACTATGTCTCATCTCGATCCCTGTTAAAGTGACGAGATCACACATCTGCTGCAAATATGCCTGCAAGGAAGGACGTCCCTACGAGAGGACGTAGCGCCACCCTACACGGAGGTAGGCATGGCGCCAACGCCAAAGAGAGTGGCACTCTGGCGGATAGGCCATGGCCCCAGCTAGGATGCGTGGGAGGCCCGTGGGTTCGAAGGATACTTTGGCACAACCCAATCCTTGGATCATCGACACTCAAAATCCGTCTCATGAGAATCTTCCGGATTATGGTTATCGTTGGGGGACGCCTCAACGTCAAAACCTATTCCTGAGAATATAGAGCTCTATGAAAATTACACTAGTGTACATGAGACGTGGGATAGAAACTCCATCATAATTGATGATGTAGTTGTGCATGAGTTTATTGAGTCTGATGATACCGAACCACGCTCCGTTGATGAATGAATGCCAACGTAGAGAAATTTGGCCTAAATGGAAATATGCGATCCAGGTTAAGTTGGATTCTCTAACGAAGAGGAATGTTTTCAAGCCAGTGATGCCAACACCTCCTAACATAAAACTTGTTGACTAATGGGTCTTCGTTAGAAAGCGTGGTGAGAAAAAGAGATGGCAATCTCGCCTTATGGCTCAAGGCTTCTCACAAAACGCCCTGGAATCGACTACGATGAGACATATTCTCTCGTAATGGATGTCATTGCACTCCACTACCCTGTCAGTTTGGTAGTTTCCAAATAACTGATCATGCAGCTTACAAATGTGGTCACTACGTATCTCTACGGGGATCTAGATACGAAATGTACATGAAGGTTCATGGTGAACTTCATTTACCCAAATCAAGTGGCTCTAGACCACGGAGCGCGTTTACAATAAGGTTGAAACGCTCACTAAAGTGACTACTTGATTGGGAAGGGATATGCCCACGCGTTTCCATAACAAGTTTCGGATTCTATCGCGGTTCATGTTGGACATGATCTTCATTGGAAGCCCTTAAAGAGTTAAGGGAAACCGCTGAACACTTGAAATCCGAGTTTGAGATGAAGTATTTTGGGAGAACACGATTATGTCTCGGTTTGGAACTTGCGCATCGTGTCGATAGATGCTTTGGCATTTTGACAAGGTCAAGCCTTCAAGCAGCCCCATGATCATCCATAGTCTTGATCCTAAAAAGGATCTTCTTTGTTCGAAGGATGATGGCGAAGATGTGCTAGGGGCGGAAGTGCCCTACATAAGTACAATAGGCCCATTATTGTACTTAGCTCAATGCACAAAACTGGACATCTCATTTGCAGTGAACTTGGTAGCTAAGGTATAGCTCTGCGCCAATGCGACGCCATTGGATTGGTGTAAAAGATAGGATTAAATATTGTTTACTCCTTATACTTATATGGTTTCATCGTTTCAGTCCCTGACCTTCGAATTTCATCTAAAAAGTCCCTGAACTCTCAATTTCCTCCCAATTGGTCCCTGCCGTCAAAATTTTCTGTTAAAGTTGCTGAAAATGTCTATTATGCCCTCACTTACTTTTTTTATTTTTATTTTTATTTTCTCTGTTTTATTTCTTTTTTTCATTTCACCTCTTGAAGGTCTGTGGATTGGAACCATCTTGATGAGGAGATGAACAGAAGGAAGCGAAAGAGCCGGAAGAAAAAGTGGTAAAAATAAAAAAAAATAAAAAAATAAAAAAAGAGAGGAAGATAAATATATATTTTTTTAAAGTAAATGAGGGTATAATAGACTTTTTAGGGGAAGATAACTGAGTTTTTGACGGATGTTTGACGGTAGGGACCAATTTGGAGGAAATTGGGAGTTCAGGGACTTTTTAGGTGAAATTCAAATGTCAGGGACTGAAACGATGAAACCCTATAAGTATAGGGAGTAAGCAGTATTTAACCCTAAAAGATATCTTTCGATACTAGAGATGTACGATTGATATGGGCATGCTTTATACCTACATAGAGATGATGGATTCGGACCCATCACACACCAGGAACGCCGCCAACACTGGCTTGCGTCCTCTATCCCCATCCCAAAACAACATGTGTTTTGGAAGGTTTTGCTGATATTGGGTATTTCTCTGACCCACACAAAGGTCATTCCCAAACTGGTTAAGTGTTCACCATGGGTAAAGACCGTGATATCTTGAAGGTCTACAGAATAGACCCTAGTCGCTATATCTTCGAACAATACAGAGATTATTGCTCTTCACGATGTGGTTCGTGAATGTATATGGATTGGATCCATAATTATGCATGTTCGAACAATTGTGGTTTGAAGTCTACCACAGATGAGCCTACAGGATAATACTGCTTGTTTTAATGAAGCAAGGCTATATCAAAAGCGACAACACCAAGGATAATCAGCAACAACAGACTCTCCTCAGGATCAAAGTGAACTAGGTTTGATCTGAGGACAGTGTGGCAGACTTGCTCACTAAGTCATTGCCTAAATTCCACTTTTCAAGAAACATGTTGGTAGCATCATTTGCGGAAGTTATCCGAACTCCCATGACCGTAGTCATCAGGGGGAGATGTCTACATGTATGGTCTCGAAACGTGAAGGGTGTGTTGTGCTCTTTTTCCCCTTCGACCGAGGTTATTTTTGTCCCATTGGGTTTTTGTTACTCGGCAAGGTTTTTAATGAGGCAACTAGAGGAGCACCACGTTTGGGCGACACAAGGGGGAGTGTTCAAGTAAATCCAGAATATGTGTCTGACCCAAACTCTAGGTTACTTGACCTAATTGTAATAGGGTTTAGAATTAGAGATATTCTCGGAGATATTCATAGATATCCGATTAATTGTACGATTATCTTTCCTTGTACAACTCTGATTTTATGTCTTGTAATCCTCTATATAAATAGGCCCCTATTATCAATGAGAACAGACAGCAATTCTCTCCCAATTTTGGTTTTCCTTAAACATGAATCAGTTTATTCATTTGTTTCTCTTAGTTTTCCCTTCTTTCTCTTTTACAACAATGTCATTTTTGGGCTTGGATCCTGGGGATCCTAACAACTGGTATCAAAGCCCGCAACTGGTATCAAAGCCCGCAACTGGTTTCACGAAAACAATAAAAATTTCTGAGCGTAGTCGCTTCCAAGAAATTGAGAATTTTCGAGCGTAGTCGCTTCCAAGAAATTCGATTCCAAGAGGGGTTGGATTAGATCGAAACAATGGTGTTTGTGGTGGATCGTTTTATCTCAACAAACTCTACGTTTGGAGGATTCTACAAGCTCCAAGTTTGGAATGAGCACGAACCCCCACAATTTGGCTTTTTGGTCTCCCCTATGAAGAAGAAAGGGGGGTAGAAGAAGGGAGGTTGCAAGTCCCCGATAAAAAGAAGAGAAATTAAATTAAAAAACTCTAAAAAAACGAGAACTTTTAGAAAAAAATACCTCGAAATAGGTCATAGGAAAATTTGGCCGGAAAAAATCATCGGAGGTCGGCCGGAAAAGTTGTCGGAGCTGACATGGCAGTCGGACGCTGACGTGGCAGTCGAATGCTGACGTGGGTGCTGACGTGGATCAGGCTCTGGGCTGACGTCAGTGGGCTTCAGGCCTGCTGTGCTTCTGGGCCGAGGGCTGCGTCTGTTTCTTTCTTCTAGGCTGTGGGCTGCACCTTAGCTTCTGGGCCTAGGGCTTCCTTCTGGATTGGGCTCGGTGGTGAAGATGCAAAAATCTGGCAGATGCAAACCGGCTAGGAACGTCAGAGGATCTACTGGCCGGTTCAGGGTTTTTACGTTCGGTTCCGGGAAATTTTTTGGCCGGTTCCCGGATTCTGGGGTAGGTCTACAGCTTCTGACAGAAGATGGCGGTGAAAGGTGGACGGGAAGAATGAGAACCAAGCAAGGGATCTACATATTCTTCTTAGGGCCGGTTCAGTCACTTCCAACGGTCGGTTCAGGTTGATTCCGGCCTGTTCTGGGGGTGGCGCCGCCGGTTCTGAGTTCTTAGAGTCTGTGGCTTCAAGGTGGGCGGCGGAGGTTTCTGGGATTTGAGGGCTACAAATTTAGGGTTTCAGGGTTAGGGCTTCGTGCTGATAACGTGTTTTAGGGAATCAGAAATTGAGAGAAAACTGCTATGTATTCTCATTGATAATGGGGGCCTCTTTATATAGAGGATTACAATGCATAGAGTCTGAATCATACAAGGAAAGGTAATCATACATTGAATAGGAATCTCTAGATTCTTCTAATTAAACCCTATTACCACTAGGTCAAGTAACCTAGAGTTTGGGCCAGACACAAAATAGGGATTTACTTAAACAAATCGAACTTTCTGCAGTTTTTTATTTTTTATTTATTTTTATTTTTTTTAGGGAAAATTTCACAAACAGTACAACAAGTAAAAGCCACTAATAATTCTTATACATAAAGTTCCAAACCAAACATTTCGGTACACGAAATCTGAAACTCGACTCACTATCAGTACACGACGTCAATTTTTGACACCAAAATGTCCATTATGCCCTCAGTTCTTTTTTTTTTTAATAAATTTTTTTTCCTTCGTTTTTTCTGTTATTTTTTTCCTTTATTTTTTCTGTTGTTTTTTTTTTATGTTATTTTTTTTTCTTCCTTCATTTTTTTTTTCCTTCGTTTTTATCTCTTTCTTTCTTTTCACATGACTAAATATTGGCTGAGTTACAAATATAAGCTGTAGGACCATAAATCTCACCAATTGGAGGGCAAGGGCGGCGTTGGAAGCGAGGGAGTGAGCGTGGAGGTGAGGAAGAAGAAAGAGATAAAAACGAAGGAAAAAAAATAACAGAAAAAAAAATTTATTAAAAAAAAAAGAACTGAGGGCATAATGGACATTTTGGTGTCAAAAATTGACGTCATGTACTGATAGTGGGTCGAGTTTCAGATTTCGTGTACCGAAATGTTTGGTTTGGAACTTTATGTATAAGAATTATTAGTGGCTTTTACTTGGTGTACTGTTTGCGAAATTTTCCCTTTTTTTTATAGAGGAGCGCTCTAGTCTTTTATACCAACTTTTTAGTCATATATCGACATCTCCATCATTCAGTTTTTAGGTCCCTATGAGTAGATCACTTCTGCAGATTTTCAACCAAATTCATGATCGTTTGGCTACCGAACTAGATCAAATCAATGAACAAACTGAATATGTTCAATCTGAACCGTTCGTGTTCATAATTAGTAAATCATGATTATGAATACACAAATAATCATCAATTTGGCTGAAAGTTTGCAGAAATGATCTACTCATAATGACCTAAAAACTTAACGGTGGAGATGCTGATATGTGACTGAAAAGTTTGTCTAAAAGATGATTAGCTTCTTAATACGAAGCTAAAAAAGCTAATCAGTTAATTCTAGAGAGCTCCTCGTTTTTTATAATATTAGCAACTTATCGAAATTTAAATCTGTTTTTTTTTTTTTTTTTGATATTGAGACCCTAGTTAGTAAAAAAAATGAAACGTGTATAGTACATGTATTCTTCGGACATTTTATCAAATAGTTCATTGAAAAGTTCAGCAAAATATTTTTAATTAATTAAATAGTTAATTTTTAATTAAAAATAGAGGTACTGACCAATAACTACAATAGGGCTTGACTGTTTACCATGCGCAAGACTCGAATCACGTAGCCCATGCGGTCTGCTAACAGTAACGAGCCGTCACCACTCTAAAGCCCAGTGACAGAAAGGGTACTATAATTTCAAACTAATTACGCGAAATGCGATCGACACTGATACGACCAATTCATTTCAGTTCTCCCAGTTCATCGACACTGAGAGAAAGCTCAGACTACAAAATCGATCGTCAAGCAAGGAAGAGTTTGGTCCTGCAGTGAAGCAACAAATCGAGATTGGTGGCAAAGCAACAGATCGAGGTTCCAGCGGGGATGCAACAAATCGAGGCTTCGACGACGAAGCAAGAAACTAAGGCTCTGGCGGCGAAGCAACAGATCAAGGCTCTAGCGGTGAAGCAACAGAGAGAGGCTTTGACGACGCTGGGCCTTAAAGGTCAGTAACCTAAGAAATTTCTAGTTACTGAGGCTTAGTAAATATAGTTTCTGATTACTGGTTGATTTTTTGGTTTGATTTGGTAACCAAGAAATCCGAAGAAAGTGAATAATGGATTTATGTGGCTATAGGATAGTAGACTACTAGATTTGAGATTTGATTATGAACTTTCTGATACAATAGAATGAGTTAGGGTTAGGATGAGAAAATGCATGAAATTATTTAAAAATGGCGAGAAATTTCAATTTCAATTGAAGACAGTGAGATTGAGTAACAATAGCCTGTTTGGCTTGAGTAAAATCTGAGTTTTGAGGGTTAGTAGCATTAAAATTTCAATTGCAGTTAAAGCTAATGAGGATTGAGTAGCAGTAGCCTGTTTGGCTGATTAACCTGTGTTTTGAGGGTCAGTAGCATTAAAATTTCAATTGCAACTAAAGCTAGTGAGGATTGAGTAGCAGTAGCCTGTTTGGCTTGAGTAAAACCTGTGTTTTGAGGGTCAATAGCATTAAAATGTACAATTTGTTCAATGTAACTTTTATTATGTTTTTGCCTCCTATGCACTTAAAATGTGGAGTGATATAAAACTACTGAAAGTGATTTATCCATTGTTGCTTAAACTGTGTTTGGCTACTTTTCATTCAAAGAATTGGCTAGTTTTTTATGCATGAAAATGCTATTGAGCTTAAGTTTACACTACCGAGCTTATATACTGATATAGAGACTGCAAAATCATGCAAGGCCAAAGTCAAAGTTGCTCTATGTTGTTGAGTCTTTCAGCTTCCATTGGTCTTTAGCTTAAGCATAGGACCAACCACATATTGCTAAAATTCAATGATACTTTGCATAATATGGTAACTATCTTACTACAATTTACGACATTGTAAAATTTCTAATACTTTCATGATTGTGATGATAGTGCTATTACCATTAGATCATTTAGGTTCCTTATTGTATCTTCTGAAAGAATAATTTTTAATTCATATCTAAATGGTTTACTTATATTATTGAGGGTCAGTAGCCCCAATCACAAAGCCTTTTGGTAAACTATTTCAATTTTGTTCTGCTCTCTTATTTGTTATTAGGTCTTTTGTATTCTTATAAGTTATAAATGTATATTGATTTGTGGAAAAAATTATAAACTATAGTACATCTACTTCTGGGAAAAAGTCAGCTTACTAATGATTTACTAATCCTACTGAGGGTCAGTGGCCTATTGAGGGTTATATGTATATATATATTGATTTGTGGAAAAAAATTATAAACTATAGTACATCTACTTTTGGGAAAAAGTCAGCTTACTAATAGTTTACTAATCCTATTGAGGGTCAGTACACTATTGAGGTGCAATAGCTTCATAATTTCATTAAAACTATTGATTTCTAGCATGTATATGTTGCATTGGTTTGAAAATGCAGGATGCATTATATGATTTCCTTATAGTTCTGTTCTTTAGTAAGGATTTGATTTTTGAGTAGTGGGCTTGTGTTCCTTATTAGTCCTCTATGTTTGGTGCAACATGTGTGACTAGTTTGTGACTGTTATTCTTGAGAATGTTTCTTTTGGTTTAAAATTTGTTCTTCATGTTTTGTTACAACATAATTAGGATCAGATACATGGATAATGAGTAAATTAGTGAGGGTCAGTATTTAATGAGTAAGCTACTGAGAGTCAGTATTTTTTTTCATAAAGATGTTCTACTGAGGTCAATACTTATATATTTGCATATCATATACACTGATTAATTGCATTGGCAACGAGGAAGGGAAAACACTTGTTAAAGAAGCAACAAGTAGTCAAAAGACAAGACAAAAGAGGAAAGCTGTTGCAATCCAAGAAACCTAGAAAACTGCCTGGTAAGTTTATCTATAACTCATTGTCTTTTAGTAGCATTATCATATGTTAGCACAATTCAACTTGAATATATAAATTTTACTTTGTCTGTTGCTTATAACGCAGAGATTCATTTTGCGACGAAGACGAATATGAAATTATACAGAGAAATGATGTAGAAAGATTGCTAAAAGGATATGCAAGAACTACCAATATTTCTTCCAAACTATGAAAGACAAGATGAAATGCAACTTGTGTTTTTCAGTATTTGAATTGCTTAGACTCATTATAATCCTTATGCAAAAATACAACATTCTCATGTTATTGTGGTACAATAGACTTGAAAAAAATTATTTCACACTATTTTGAACATTTCTAAATACATAGTATATTCACACATCACTTCAAATCTTTATATATATATATATATACTCAAAATAAATATGCTAGTAAACTAAAAAGAGTCGGACAAAAGAAATATATATATTTTTCACAATATAAACTAGGGCTGGGCAGGTCAAACCGAAATACCAAACCCGTCCCGAACCCATACCGAAAATAGGCGGGACGGGATGGTATCAAAAATATGAAAATCACTATTCGGCCCGGCCCGTACCAAACTGAATAAAATGGGACGGGATCGGTATTAATGTTTTAGATACCAAATGGGCCCAACCCGTACCGATTTATATATATATATATACACACACAATATCTTGTCTTTCTTATCTTCTTATGGGAGTATGAGACCATCAGACCATGTGCACTCCCACTTTCGCAACTCTCTCCATGTATTTGAGTATTTGTCATCAGAAAAAAAAAAAAAAAAAAAAAAAAAAAAAAAAAAAACTCTCTCTCTGTTCATCCCCCCCCCCCTCCCTCTCTGTTCACTCTCCCCACTCTCTTCCTAATCCTTTATTCAGCCTCTATTTCGAATTTATATCGACACTCTAGACATCACCACCGCACCATCTTCAGTCGACACAGGTAGCACCACCCACAAGAAACGTGATAGGAGCATATTAATGCGACGTTTTAATAGTTAACTCCTCATATTTTGCTTAGTTATTTCCTTTACATAATCATTTTTAATTTAGTTTCTATTTTCTAGGTACATCGGATAAAAAAGGTAAAAAAGAGCAGAAACGAGCGTAAATGAAGGATAAGTCATTTTAGAAACTTTCCTCTTTCATTTTAGGAAATATTTCCTATTTTGTTTTAGGGAACTTTTTTCCTTTGAACTTTCATATTTCTGATTTTCTTGTTTTAAAGAGAGTCCATCCCATTGAAAACTCTTGAGTGATGAAATCAAGGAAACTTGAAGGATAAGAAGACTTACATAAATAAGGAGGAATTCAAGGAGTTTTCATTCACATAAATTCTTCTTATTTCATGGAGATAAAAGGGGAGTGTTTATATTCAATATTTATCCTAATTATCTTATTTGCTATTGATTATAACTCTAATTAAATTCTGATTTTTCTTGATTATAGGAATTCATTGTGTGCACAACTCTTGGAAGAAGAAATTAGTGCAATTCAAAGGAGGGAAAGATGGAGTTTGCCGTGCAAAATTCTAGGGAATTTAAGAGGAAGGAATAAAATCAGAAAATACTAGAGAGGAATAAGGGATGTATCCGGTCACTATTCAAGGGAAAAGAGATCAGAAAATTTAAGACTCTGTCATGAGAAAATCAAGGAAATTTGGAGGAGAAATCACCTCTAGATGATTGGCCATGATTGCTGTTTCTGTTGAAGAATACGGAACGAGACTAAGTGTGGATCATGAGAGGGAGAGAGAGAGAGAGACACAAGCATGTATAGTGGTTCACCTTGCCCTTGAGGCAAGGCTACGTCCACTTAGATATTGTACTATGTAGTGAGGCCAAGTAGCCTTTGATAGTGATACAAGTGAGGGGATCATGGATCCATCCCTTCTAAGAAGGGGAGGACTTCCCTTTTATAGCTAAAGGAAGTCCCCATCTAGTCTATATTTCCGATGTGGGATACAATGTACATATATTGCTTCTCTTGAAGCCTCTTGGAGAGCATAGGAGGGTGGCCTCCTGACTAGATACCGGCCGACCTCCACCATGGCAACGTAGCTCGGGTGTCGGCCTACCGGATGCATGCCATAGGCGGGGCTAGCCATGCCGCGGGGCCCACCTATGAGGTCGTTGATTATGCTTGGCGGTATGTAATATAAGTGATATCAACAAGTCCCCCAAGTCCCCGAGTAAGAGGCGCTTCTTGGTTGGGGAGTTTAAGTATGATGCCGCCAAGTATGAGTGATGACCTTGTTGAACGCCATACCCATACTAGTCCCCCAACTCCGTAAGTAAGAAGGGACTCTACGGGTATGTTGGTGCCCCGGGGCCCTCATGAAGCTAGTACCTGCAAATAAGATGAGAGTGCACAAAAAGCATATTGATTGCGCTAGGGCAATCGAAGTGACATTTAAGTCAAATGCATCGAGGTGCATGAATGTTTATGTGAGATGCATGTTACACATGGTGTGGATGCTCATATTATGTAATGTTGACAAACGACGTATAAGTCAAAAATGTATGTGGTTGTGATAGCATACAAAGTGTGTATGATGCATAGATATGTGATGAACGTGATGACGCGTACATAATGATATGTAATGTTGTATGCACGTGATACATGTGTGTTAGGATCGGGAGTGTTGTTACTCGCCGAGTCCCCCAAGTCACGTAGTAAAATAGGAATTTGGATTTAGGCTACGGTAGACGAAGCCGGTAAGGCTAAGAATAAAGCTCCGGGATCGAAGTAACCATTGACAATACTAGCGAGACTATGGCGTGACCATGATAGTCCCCCAAGTATAGGTTAGAGGAAGGAACTCTAACTTACCTAACCCGAACGTATAAGCCATAACCTGATTGTTTGGCTTATGTGTAACGGGAACGTAAGAGATGAGCTCGCTCATGTTGAGTGGGTGTGAGTTTTGTCCTATGGTCTTATTAATGGGATGTAAAAGAAATTTAATTGTTGCGATCAACAATAGGTGAAAAATTTCAATATTTCCATTAATAGACCATAACACGAAAGTATGAGCGTGAAGCTCAATGATAGTCCCGGTCGGGTACTACCTCCACTTGTGATAAGTGGTATGAATAAGTCCCCCAAGTATGGAGAATGCTCGGGAGGTGAGATGACTCAAAAGAAAAGGATTGGACCTTCGCTTACCCCGCCTCCGGTACCAAGTGGGGTTTTCTGAGGGCTTGAGCCTATGGTACCCGATAGGGTAGAATGAGGATTTGGGTCTCTGATACCCGGAAGGGTAGATTGAGGACCAGAGCCTCTGATACCCGGAAGGGTAAATTGAGGACTTGGGCCTCTGATACCTGGAAATGAGGACTTGGGCCTCTGATACCGGGAAAGGTAGATTGAGGACCTGAGCCTCTGATACCCGGAAGGGTAAATTGAGGACTTGGGCCTCTGATACCCGGAAATGAGGACTTGGGCCTCTGATACCGGGAAGGGTAGATTGAGGATTTGGTCCTCTGGTACCCGGAAGGGTAAATGATGACTTGAGCCTCTTATACCCGGAAGGGTAGATGAGGGCTAGGTGCCTCTAGTACCCGATAGGGTAGAGTGAGGGCTTGATGCCTCTCGTACCCGATGGGGTAGCATGAGGGCTTGATGCCTCTAGTACCCGATAGGGTAGAGTGAGGGCTTGATGCCTCTCGTACCCAATGGGGTAGCATGAGGGCTTGATGCCTCTTGTACCCGATAGGGTAGAGTGAGGGCTAGGTGCCTCTCGTACCCGATGGGGTAGCATGAGGGCTTGATGCCTCTGATACCCGGAAGGGTAGATTGAGGGCTTGATGCCTCTTGTACCCGATAGGGTAGAGTGAGGGCTTGATGCCTCTCGTACCCGATGGGGTAGCATGAGGGCTTGATGCCTCTAGTACCCGATAGGGTAGAGTGAGGGCTTGATGCCTCTCGTACCCAATGGGGTAGCATGAGGGCTTGATGCCTCTTGTACCCGATAGGGTAGAGTGAGGGCTAGGTGCCTCTCGTACCCGATGGGGTAGCATGAGGGCTTGATGCCTCTGATACCCGGAAGGGTAGATTGAGGGCTTGATGCCTCTTGTACCCGATAGGGTAGAGTGAGGGCTTGTACAGCGTGGCCCGGTGGGGTCACGTGAGGACTTGAGCTTCCTTAACCCAATGGGGTTGAATGAGGGCCTGTAGGCCTCCTTTACCCGGTGGCGTGGCCCCGGGTAGAATCAGAGATTGAGCCTTGTAACCCCGTTGGGGTATCCGGTAGCTTTCGCCTCCGGTACCCGGTGGCGTGGCCTCGGGTAGAATGATGGCATTGGCCTTGTAACCCCGTTGGGGTACCTCGCCGATTGGAGAGGATTTGTATAATGATATGACCTTGGCTTACCCCTTGGGGGTACCGCGCTCGGGGCGAGGAT
This sequence comes from Rosa rugosa, assembly GCF_958449725.1. Taxonomy (NCBI): domain Eukaryota; kingdom Viridiplantae; phylum Streptophyta; class Magnoliopsida; order Rosales; family Rosaceae; genus Rosa; species Rosa rugosa. The sequence continues at coordinate 40,585,876 of NC_084826.1, read as the reverse complement.
TTATGAGATGCATGTTGCATTTATTTTTGTGAGTGTCACATGTATATATGTAGCAATTTTAATTGTCGGGCAATTAAATAAAGTAATAACACGTAGGCATAAATGAATATGCTATCAAAATTGGACGCATTTAAAGACATGCTTAGACGATAGTGATCGCTATTGAAGCATGTAAAGCATTACATTAGCTCAAAGTGAAAGAGCATAAGTGAGAACTTATCTGGAGCCGTGAAGAAGTGGTATAAATATTGTAAAGTATGGGAATTGCTCATATGTAGGACTCCATGTCAGCTAGCGAGTACCAATAGTTTATTTGGCCTCGTTTGTACAAGGGGGTGCCCGGTTGGGATGATTGTACCTCACCAAAAATAAATAGGTGATTAGCAGTTTGTTTATATAATTTTAGATTGACTAAATATATGTAGTTGAGATTTCATGTAATCATGTTGAAACATAGCGTAATTATAACTACACGACATTAATAGACAACCAAATGCTTGAAGTTTCACAAGCGGGAGCATGTGAGAGCCTGAATATAGAGCTGCTAGCTGTAGGAATGCAGAAGCAGACAAGCATGCCATTTTGTTCATGTGTGTCACCAATTTTAGAGAATGGCATTGACACAAATGTGATTTAAATTATGACAAGTGCGCCTTAGCAGTAGCTATGCTATTTATAAGTTTATAATAGGCTGAGTGTATGTGTGCAGATTAACAGGGGAGCATAAGTAACATGCAATAGGCACAAATTAAGTTATTATGTGATAGGCGAATTATGAATTCGTGTGGTGTGAATGATATGCATACTTGGAATGAATATATATATATGAGTAAACCATCTAAGATAGAATATTGTGCATGGTACCCATGTGAAAACAATTAAACACGTGGTGGTGATTTAGTTATTTATGTACAAAGGGAATATAATTAATTAAGTGGCAAGATGAATGTGTGCCTTAGCTAGCAGTCATACCTGACCATGCATGGTGATACGTGGTACCGGTAGTATGCTAGCATGTGTATAGGTGAGATAGTTGGCATGTATGAAGTACTGTAGTGATAGAGTTGATCATGCTTGATATGTGTTGTAGAAATGATAATTATGCATGAACTGTGCCCGGAAGTTTGGTCAACGGGATTAGCTGGACCCAAAGTCATAGGGGCCAGGTATTCAAAGCATGCATGTATTTGAAGTATCAAGAGTCATATAATTAAGCATGTAAGATCAGATGAAAGTACTCATCTGTAGGAAGCAGTCCGAGTCGCGTAACTGAGTTGTTGGGTGTGGAGAAAATTTGCAGGGACTGGACATGACCAGCGGGTACCGGATAGGATCAGCGGGTACCGGAGGCCTCTCTAAATCCCGGTGAGGATCAATGCTTGGTGCTGCCGGATTGGGTCGTTGTAGACGAAGGACGTCACAGAGTTGCATCGCTCGAATGCTCGGTGGAGATAGCTCATGGTTGAGAAGAAATAAAGTCAAAGCTCTCAGTCGAGTTTGTCATGTACTCATGTGCACGAAGAGGACATGAGCTGGTTGATGAAGCCGGCGGGTGTCGGTGAGCCATAATGAGTTTGAACCCGTAGTGATTAATGAACTTGGGTCGGTCGGAGGCTAACGAGGTCGGACCCGATGGCAGGAGTTGGGAACAACTAGAGCAGGTTTGCAGGTGAACCCGGGATCCGAAGCAGCTAGCGCCGGTGGCTCGAAAGGTACTTCGGTGCCTGGAGAGAGCTTGAGCTAAGTACCACCGGTTGCCAGAAGCCATTTTTTTTTAAACCCCGAACGAACATCTGATATACTCCCGGAGAGTAAGAGTAGGAGAGGGTCAGGCGGTACCGGAGAATGCTAAATCGTTGGGTTCCCACCGAGATTTTTTTTTTGAATGGTTTGCTGAATTGCTGCGGTATCTCGCTAGAGCTATTTGAAGTTACCGGTGGGTCACTGAGAGATGCTTCCAAGTTTGGTACCAGTGCCGAGACCAACACCTGAGAGGTGGGTCGCCGGTAGATCGTCGCTGCTCGGAAGAGGCACCGGGAGGTTGGGGTGCTGGAAGCATTCAAGTTGGGTGCACGGGTGTACTAAGGAAATTGATCCTCGTTGATATTCAAGCAAGGGGTTGTCTCCGGGACCGGTGTGCCCAAAGGGAGATGCACAAGGGAAGAGGGCTCTGGAAGAGCAACGAGTTGAGTCACCGAGAACAAGGTGCAGGTCTCGCCGAGCGGTGTTCTAGTCCACCGGGACCCGAGTTGGTTAATGAAGTGTGAGTATCATGTGCCCGGAGTGGTGAAGCCTTCGGGTCTCGTAAATGAGAACGAGTAACCAGATTGAGGCTTGGGCTTGACTCCTTGATGTCAACTGGACCTTGACTCCTTGATCATGATGAGTGGTACCGAAGACTTGGCCCGATGATAGTCACCGGGAAGAATATGGTCCCGGGAGGTTTTGAGTTTGTGGGTGCCAAAATAAGATTTGGCCAATGAGTTGAGGGTGCGGGGTGTGCACGTACCCGCTGGTTTGTGAAAGTACCGGAGGCTTAGGGGTGGAGGTACCCGCATGTACTCATGTACCCGGATGGCTCATGGTACCCGGATGGCTCCTTGCTCAAGGTCGGAGGCTCACACCCAAATTTAGGTACCCTCCTTCTAGCGCCAATGTTTCTGTTGAAGAATACGGAACGAGACTAAGTGTGGATCATGAGAGGGAGAGAGAGAGAGAGACACAAGCATGTATAGTGGTTCACCTTGCCCTTGAGGCAAGGCTACGTCCACTTAGATATTGTACTATGTAGTGAGGCCAAGTAGCCTTTGATAGTGATACAAGTGAGGGGATCATGGATCCATCCCTTCTAAGAAGGGGAGGACTTCCCTTTTATAGCTAAAGGAAGTCCCCATCTAGTCTATATTTCCGATGTGGGATACAATGTACATATATTGCTTCTCTTGAAGCCTCTTGGAGAGCATAGGAGGGTGGCCTCCTAACTAGATACCGGCCGACCTCCACCATGGCAACGTAGCTCGGGTGTCGGCCTACCGGATGCATGCCATAGGCGGGGCTAGCCATGCCGTGGGGCCCACCTATGAGGTCGTTGATTATGCTTGGCGGTATGTAATATAAGTGATATCAACAATTGCATCACAAGAGAGGAGGATTCCACTATAAATAGTAGCAATTCTTGAAGACCACACCACTTCTCCCATAATTCTAAACACCAAAAATTTTCTCCATTAATCTCTAGTCTTCAGAAGCTCTGCGTCTCAACCAAGGAGGAGAAGAAGTCATGCAATACATCAAGATCCTAGCCGACATCCACCCTTGTGTCGTCCCTAGAAGATTGCTTGCTTTCAAGGATCTTCAAGTTCTTCGTCTCAAGGCTTTGTCATTCATCTTTCACGATGTATTTCATACTTTCTTTTGTTTTCCTTTCTTTGATTCGTAGAGTTATGAATTCTAGTTAACATGACGTTAAGGGCAAAGTTTAAAGCCCGTTTATATGTTTTGAAATAAAGTTGTGATTTCTTTATGTTGATTTATATGGTGCTTATGTGAGATTGCTTGACATCCACCCTTGTGACGTTAAGGGCAAAGTTTAAAGCCCGTTTATATGTTTTGTGATTTCTTTAGCCGACATCCACCCTTGTGTCGTCCCTAGAAGATTGCTTGCTTTCAAGGATCTTCAAGTTCTTCGTCTCAAGGCTTTGTCATTCATCTTTCACGGTGTATTTCATACTTTCTTTTGTTTTCCTTTCTTTGATTCGTAGAGTTATGAATTCTAGTTAACATGACGTTAAGGGCAAAGTTTAAAGCCCGTTTATATGTTTTGAAATAAAGTTGTGATTTCTTTATGTTGATTTATATGGTGCTTATGTGAGATTGCTTGATTGATTTTGGATTACAGAAATCTTTTGCATGTTTATGTTCTTTGGTGGCCAACTTAGGATATATGCATGTAATTGGAGCTAGATTTAGGTAAACAATTCACCTAATTGTTTTGTGAACCTAAATCATAACTAGTAAAGGCTTTGAACAAAAGTCGAAATCAATTAAGCAGGATTGCAAATAGATGAACTTTTTCATACTAGGTTGTGCACTTTGGTTGACATCCTTTCTTTGTTCTTCATGCATTGAATGTGTTATTGATTAGCTAGCTTTCTAGACTATGATTGCATGTTCAATAGGTTTAATTTAGGTGCTTTCACTTAGATTAAATATTCAAGGAAAATGAAAAAAAAGGGAAATCGTTTGCTTATTAATGTTTCACATGGTCAACTTCTTTCTCATGACATAGAAAATCAACTATAGGATTTGTAATTGGATTTCTTGCATATGGATGTGGTCTTGATCTTTGTTCCTTCCGTTCCACCCTTGTATATGTGTTTTTACATTTTTTTTATTTTTTTTTTATTTTTATTTTTAATTTTATAATCCTAACCCCCCCCCCCAAATCCTTTTACATTAACTTGTATATATTTCTATTCTTTGTTTTATTTTTGTAAATAATACTTTATACTTATTTTAATACTTTATTTGTTTTTGCAATTACAGGTGTACCCTCAATCCCTGGCTAGAACGATCCCTACTTATTCTATACTGACAACTACATTTTGCAGGGTTAAATTGCGCGCTTGTTTTTAACGTATCAAAACGCTGTCCAGATCTGTCCCCATCAATCTTGATGATCTTTTTTAAGATCTGGGTTTGTCAAATTGTGCATGTTCAATGAGGAAAATAGAATTTGCAGGGCGGATCATAGTTTTGTGTTTGTTTATGGGTTTAGGTTTGAGTGTTAGGTAGCAGAAATTGTTTGTTGCTGGAATTTGTTTCCTTTACAAAGTTGATTTAGTGGGTTGCACTGAATTTTGTTTGTTTTGAGGCAAAAAAAAAAAAGAAAGAAAAGGAATGCTTTTGATTGTAGGAGGACAAAACCCGGTCTGGATTGCAACTTTGCAACTTCGTTTTTTTTCTTTTTTTCTTTTCCGGTTCAGTCCCGTAATGGGCCCGAGCCCGAAACCGGTTGGGTTCGTTACCGTCGGTATCAAATTTCAAAAAGCCCCTTACTGTCCCGGCCCGTCCCGACTTATAATTCCGGGCCTGGGATCGAGTTTACCCCAAATCTGACCCGTCTCGACCCGTGCCCAGCCCTAAATTATAAACTAAGAGATTGATTATTATGAATTTATGTTGAACCAGTTTGATAAAGAATCAAAGAGAATCATAGCTCAGCTGAGGACTCTATCTCGAATGAAGAAGAAACAATATGAAACATACAAAAGTGTTTTGGTTATAGTTAGAAGGGTATTTTTATAAATTACTATTTAACATAATACGTTGAACATAAATAGAGTTTACCTGCACAGTTTAATTGTATGACCGCATGGATCTCGGCAAAACACGACCTGCGCATTAGCCATACATTTCAGGATGTGTATCTGATGGTAATTTTCGATTAAAAGTATTGATGTATATACTGTTTGTTCAATACAACTAGCTCCGCACATGTCAATTGACTTTTATTTGTTTTTTTTTTTTAAATTAAAAAAGTTACTGTAATTTCTCTCCTAAATTTGGGAAAGCTTCTTCTTTTTTCATGGGAGGTATTGCAATTTTTTCAAATATAATATAGTTTATTGACTATCTTATCCTCATATAGAAATAATTTGTTTATTAATATTTATAGTATGTGAGAGCATATATGGTACTTCAAAAATTTAACCATTCGCTCAAGAATTGACTTAATTATATAAGATACAATTTGTAAAATACGAAAAAAAATATAAAAATCGGGATAATATTTTTGACTTAAAAAAAATGAAAATATATTTGAAACGAAGATGCAAAGCGGCGTTAGCGCTATAAAAGGGGAGTAGAAACCCTAAAATTAGAGAAGCACTACTTGATCTTATCCGAGCAGGAACAAAGAGGGCTCCAGAGTTGCTTGAGAGCCACCCTCCCTTCCCTTAGGGCTGCCGGCGGCTCAATCTTGACTCTTTGCCTTCTACTCTTGCGATGAAGACTGCCCGCCGTCGGAGCCCCTCCTATCTCATGATGGGGGCAGTGATGGCTTCGCGGGCTCATCCCCCCAATCCAAATTATTTTGTTCGTGTTCTTGTTGTTGTTGTTGATCTGGTCTGTTTCATATTTCATCTCTTGTTCTTGATTGGTGTGGAATGCTTTCTCTGATTATTTTGGTACTTGCTGGTTATAATATGTATGTATCGCATGCGGACTCTTTAGTTGTTCCTCTATCCTCCATTTGAAAGTTGATTACTCTTAATTCATCATTCAAATTAATTTGATTGTGTGGGTACTTGTCATTGTTATGGCTTTTCTGAGAGGTTTCATTGAGAATGCTGTTTTGCTTTGCACTTTTCTGTGTCAAAAATCAGCGGCTACATGCTCTCTTGCTACTTCGTTTACCAGAAAAGGAAAAAAGATGAATTGGTTTCGAATTTGTTCACATTTCTCCTGGGAATACATTTGCATGCCTCCCCTATATAATATGCCTCTACATCTTTGGTCTTTGAATTCTTTCCGGGAAGAGACTGCATTCCTTCAGCCAATAATGTGGTTTCACAGCTAGTTCTCGATGGCATATTATTTGTTGGAATTGTGAGGATAAAGGAACGGCTCACTTCTTTAGATAGGAACTGTGATCTGTTGGGTATGACTGGCTGTATAAACCTTTCATTTGCTTACCATTTTTTAGTGTTTTAGTGTCGGAGCATGTTGTTGTTCCAACTGTTCCGATTTTGTTCTCTTTGGAGAAAATTGGAGGTTCTTTTTTCTTTAGTTTGAAATAGCTTCTTGTAAATGTTTTAATTGTATCGTTTGAGTTTATATCAGATGTTATATTTGTGCAAAATCAAAAGCACCTTCTTGGTTTACACAAATTTTATGCAGTAATCTGGGTTAACTGTAATTATAGATAGAAACTGTATCATTGAAAGTTCAAGGCTTGTGTGTCAAATCATGCTTTGTATGGGGCTCTTCCCCAAATGTAATTTTACACTTGAACTCTGCTCTAATTCTTGCAACGTGCTATCTACACTTTGTTTAATTCTTATCTTGATTGTTATTACAATGTATTATCCATTAGATGAATATTAATGATATTCGTGTCAATTTGCATTCTTTTTTTTAATATTTTTTTAGTTTTTATCAAATGAAGTAACCATTTATTGAAAGAAAGAAGGGTTACAAAACATTGGAATAGGTATCTATCCATTCCATTAGCCACTGTTGCCCTGATTCAACACTTCATTTTGCTCCAAAGTCCACAAACTTGTAATTCACACAGATAAGTACAGTTCTCAAGTTTCTACCATGTGGAAGCTGTGAATTTATCACTTCTTTATATATTGTTTTATCCGTTGCCTTCGGTGGACAATTCAGTGGAGCAAATCTTCCCAATACTTTTCAACTATTGTTCTGTCTTTTTTAGTAAGTTTGCAGGGGACAATGTATTAGCACTAGCAGTCGCTTCATTGTGCTCTGTATTTTTTCCCCTCCATTTTATTATTCTCTTCTTCTGTTCTTCTCCATCTATTGGCTTTGTTCAACTTTTCTCTTTACTGAGAATCATGTCGTGCGTTTTTGCCATTATTTTACTTCTTGTCATTTATGTCTGTAGTAAGGTGGCTAAAATCAGATGCAGTAGTAGCAATCAGGTCAAGTAAAGAGTTATGCTATAGCACTAGCAACATAATAGGATTCTTAATGCAGTAGTAGCTATTTTCTAAACATTTTGGCAAGTTGAAGAGTCATGCACTTATTACTAATCATGAAGTAATAGTAGCTCACTCAATTTTTTCCTTTTTTATTCCTTCTCCACCCATCCCTGATGCTTAAGAGATTTGAACCTAGTTTGGGTGCTCTTTGCACGATTCTTATCAATTATATTGTATTGGTACTATGGTGTTTATGCTCTGTATCAATTGAACTATTTTGGGTTTTGGTTTCGTTATAATGATTGTTAAAGGAGTTTATTGTTAGCTTTTGAAATCAGTCTTGATCTTGTACTGATTCAATTATTATTTGTTGTTTTGTGTTATAATGATTGTTAAAGGAGTTTATTGTTAGCTTTTGAAATCAGTCTTGATCTTGTACTGATTCAATTATTATTTGTTGTTTTGTGTTGTTTGAGTGCTTTCTATCTTTTCTCTGAAGTAGGGTACTTGTTATTATGTTCTTGTTGATTATACTTTGTTTAATAGCAGAGTCTTTAGGTTGTGAGAATTACTGTGAAATAGTAAAGTATTTCATGTATTGATAGAAACTTTTCAAGGAGGGGATATTGTGATAATCCCAATTCCAATTTATCTTTTCAATTGGGTTTACATTTTTCAAGCAATTAAAGATTTATTTCTTTTACTTATTTAGTTGGGTGCTTTTGTTTTATTTGTTTTTGTCTCTCAGTTTTTCTTTCAGTTTTCATTTACTTATATTAATAGTTCTTGAGTTTATTTCTTTTGTTGGTTTGTTTTTGGGTATTGGGTTTTAAATGAAGAGGATAAGAGTTCAGCTTTTGGGGGCTGACGAGAAGAGGAAAAAAAAAAAAAAAAGAAGAGAGGAGGAGACGGGAAAAGAAGAGGGAGAAGGGGAGAGGAAAAGAAAGAAGAAAGAAAAGAAGGGGGAGATCAGAGGTAAGATGCAAAGGAAGAAGAGAAGAAACAGAGGGGAGGGGAGCGCGACTATTTGAAAAAGAAAGAGGAATGAGAAGTAGAAAGAGGGAGACGGAGAGGGAATGAGAAGAGAGAATTAGAGAGTTTGGGGCTTTTTTCAAATGCTGCGAATTTTGGGTATTTCTAAATTGGAGGAGAGTGAAGCTATAGAATTGTGTGAGAGTTTCGATTGAATTTTAGAAGAAAAAGAAAGATGAAGGAATGAGAATGAGAGTTTGATTTCCTGCTCTTGAAACTGAATTGTGGGAAGGCCAAGGGAGGAAGTTTTCAGAAGTGAAGGGTTTTCGTCTGGGTTGTTTTGTATCTATGGTTGTCTTGCTTTACTGTGAGTGATTTCCATACTTTTTTATTTGTTTTATTTTCTTTATATCCACTGCCTTGCTGCCGTTAACATGGAATGTGAGAGTTTGGTATTGATAAAGGGTTATGTTCGTTGTTTGATGTCATGTGAACTTACTGAATTTGTTGATTTGTAGTTTGGGTGCTCTTTGCACGGTTGTTATCAATTATATTGTATTGGTACTCTGTTGTTTATGCTCTGTATCAATTGAACTGTTTTGGGTTTTGGTCTCATTATAATGATTGTTAAAGGAGCTCTTGGGTTTATTGTTAGCTTTTGAAATCAGTCTTGATCTTGTACCAATTCAGTTATTATCTGAAGTTTTCTGTTGTTTGAGTGCTTTCTATCTTTTCTCTGAAGTAATGTACTTGTTATTATGTTCTTGTTGATTATACTTTGTTTATTAGCACGGTCTTTAGGTTGTGAGAATTACTGTCAAATAGTAAAGTATTTCATATATGAATTTGGATTGGGATTGGTTCAGTTTTGTTAGTTTTGTCTGTAAGTTTCACATATGTTAGTTTCTGACTAGCAAGATTAAGCAAGTGCTCACCGAACCCTGTTTTGTTTTCTTCCGGCACTTATTATTGAGAGTTTAGGCTTTCTGCTAAATCCCATTTGTTTTGCAAATGACAATTTTAAATCGGCTCCGAAGGTTAAAAGAGAGGTACTTCTCTTTGTATGCCAGAGAGTTTGATTGCAGACTCCTTATTTGTTTAAAAAAATTATTTTGGTTCTGTTGGTTTGAGTTTTAAGCCTGTTGTTCCTTGGGTTTAAAATTGGGAGAGGTAGCTTTTGCTGCTCCTATATTCAGCACCTTGTCGCTACAGCTGAGGCTCACTACTTTTAATTGTTTTCAGAATACTTCTTTTCTATCTACATTTAGTTTGTCATCAATCTTCTGACTTCAAGTTTCATCCATATTATCTCGTCATTGGTGTTTGTAATAACTAGCTTTATAGATGTGGAAATAGTGATTTACTGGGAAAGTCTCTTGCTTTATGATTTTGTTTACTATATTTGTTAAAGTCTCTTGCTTGGTGTTTACTTGCTTTCTGTTGCTATTTGAGTACATGAGTGGTGATCGCTTTTCAGTGATGTAGTGGTGGAACGATTTCTACAATTGATTTCCAGATTTGTGTGATGGGAGCACGAAAATTATATATTATTTTAGAATCCTCTAGCCAGAAGGAGAGTGGTACCGGCACTGTGCACATTACTAATATGACGTGGCCATGATTTGTGGCACGATCATGGGACTGTAATAGCCTGATTTAGCTAACGGGTTTTGCGGTGGCAATTCTCATATGATATTTAGTTAACTGGTTTTGCGGTGGCAATTCTCATATGATATTTAGTTAACGGGTTTGCAGTGGCATTCCCATATGATATTTTGGAAATGGATTTGAGGTGAATTTTCCTTGTGTTATGATTGGGTTTGCGGTGGCATCCCATTCTTATTATGAGATTGCAGTGGCAGACTGGCAGGTCGTTGATTTTAAATGATCATTGTGTTGATCTTGTTTCAAGTGGGTGCGTGTTGGTTTTTGATTAAGTTATATTTCGGAGATGTAATATAACGGATTTTGTGAAAGTTTGTACTTTGAAAGTGCTTAATTAGTAACAAGTTCTCAATTCCTCAATCTTGTGACTGGTTCTTGACAATGAGATTGTCTCTTTAATTTATTATTTGGGTCGCTCACTGAACGTAGTTTTGCTCATTTCTCATTTGTTCGTGTTTGCAGGTTCTTTTAGTTTTCAATTCAAAAGAGTTTGGGTTGAATACAATGATGATAGAAGGTTGTCTTATTTTGTTGTACTTGTAAAAGAAAAACACTTTGGTTCTGTTGTACCGTTATTATTAATTTATTTACAACTAATTTCTTAAATTGTGTTTTTCTTTCTGCAATTCAATTTTAAAATTCAGCCAGTAAAAATGCTTTAGTTCAGTTTTGGGCCAAGGTTTAAAAATAGTGAGCCTCAGGTTATTACAGGTACTATTATTTTTTCTACTTGCTGAGGTCCACACTTTCTTTCGTTTCTTTTACCTTCGCTGTTTTGTTGGTAAGTGATGTCGAGTTTACAGGACTAAACTCTTTTCAAGGGGGGAAGAATGTGATATTCTATTCCAAATTTTTATATTTTTAATATATAATGTTCATTTTTTTATTTATTATATTTTGTTTATTTGTTAATAGTAGAAAGGTTATTATCTTGGTTAGTCTTTATATTACTTGCTCCATGTGGTGATGGCTGGGGAAGCCACTGAGCAAAAGGTTTCTAGGACCTGAAGTTTGGGGGTGGGAGGGGTGTTTTTGGGAAAAAGGGAAGAAGAGGAAGAAACCGGAGGAGGAAAAGAAAATAAAAAAGAAGAAAGAGTTTAGCAGAAGAAGAGAGGGTTTTAGAGGACAGCAAGAAGAAAGAGTTTGGTTCTTGTCAGAAATTCAAGGTTGGTGTTTACCTTTAGTTTGGATTTTTTTTTTTTTTTTTTTTTTTTTTTTTTTTTTTTTTTTTGAGGGGATAGTTTGATTTTTCTTTAGATCTTGTAGGAATGGTGAAATTCAATCTATTGGTTGTGTTGGGTTTAATTGTTGTGGAGTTCTGAGAAACTTAACTCTTAGATTAAAGAGTGGGTTTTCAAGGGGTTGAAGATGGAATTGGAGATAGAGTTCCTACAGTTCATGTACTGGGCATATATTATTGATTTGCAGTCAGGGGCACCAAATTGATTTTGTAGAGCTTTATTTATCAAGGAAACTATATGTAAGGTTAAGGAGACATCTGAATTTGTGTGTAGTATTCTTCTCTTTCAAAGAGAGATATTAGGTTTGTGTATTTTCTTTTCCTTGAATGATTAACCATGATTAGTGGCTTATTCATTTGGCGTGCGTTTGGCGACCAAATATAACGGGTATGCGCTTGGCGACCCAAAACTCTCATAGTGACTGTGGCAGCTCAATACTAATAGAACAGGTCTGTGGCGGTTCAAAGTTTTATGTGTGAGCAAGCAGTTGGCTGCTCAGCTTATAAATCCATGTCTGAGTTTGCTTGATTTGTTCTCAAGAGAGGGGTGTAAGAACAGTGGCAATATCTACTTGTTTCATATTTGATTGTAGTCAATGAACTATGCTTTTCTAACATCCTATAAATAAATCGTTTTGCATGTACTTATGAAGAGTTGTTTTAAAACCTATCTGGGGTGTGTGCTGAGTTTTAGAGATCACCCTATTTTGCTTTCTCTTGAGACGTTGTATAATCTTTCTGTGAAAAGTGTCTCTACTTACAACGATGCCCTTGTGTATATGACAGTAGATCCTACCTTGATCTTGGATATAAGTAAATAGTTAGTTCTGGTTTCAATCATCTATATTCCTCTCTTTTTGTTTTTTTGTTTCCTTTTCTTGTTTTGTCATGCAGTATATAAAGTTTGTTTTAATTGTCCGTACATCCAATCTCAGATAATTTTAGAATTGGGGTGTGACAATTTAAATGGTATCAGTAACTTTCAGTGTCAGTTATATGGCTATATTTGAATACATGTACAAGCAATTACCACACATTTATACATGATTACTTCAAAATGATGGCCCATTTCCTATTCTCTCCAACCCTTCCTCTTTTCCTTTGGTCCCTCTTTCTCCTTCGTTATTCTTCCTCTCGTGAATACTCCTTCCACCAGCTATTCCGAATCAACTCTTCCCTCCTTATCCATTCTGCCCACTATGATGCTGATGATGTCTCCTCTCAATTCTCAACCTGATTTTCAATTGCTTCTTAAATCCTTCAATACCCAAAGCTCACCCGTTTGTCTTCCGATCCAATCTTTTCGTTTACTGCCATGGGTCCTCGTCTACTGGTTAATATGTATCACAAGATGAGGTTCCACTTTAGCTTTAGCCTTTGTTGCTGCGAAATCTCTGCTTTCTACTGGGTATATACTCGTCAATTTGTTTTGCTTTTGGGTTCTTCATCATGTTTTTACCAATTTTTGGAAATTTGCCCGTAAATTATTGGCCGATAGATGAGGAAAATATGGTGCTTTTATTGTTGATATCTCAATAAAATTTCATTTTTGTTGGATTTTAGTAGGTATTAACTATAGGAGAAGAAATGGGAAGGGAAAAAAATAACAGCGCCTAGAATAATTAATGCAGAGATTTTATTGAGTTTGAAGGCATTGAATGCAATATTGCAGAATTAAAAACAACTCGAGCATAATGCGAAGAAGAATAATAATTGTGTGATAAGGAATGAAGCAATAGGGAGCATATCTTAATTTTGGTTATTAAGACCGAAATATTCATATAATTTTATTGTTCTTTCCTTCTTAAATTTTATGTTTGTATAGTATAAATATGAGGCATCTAACTCAATGTAACAGGTTCCGACCAACACAACACAACTCAATTTCAAATATATCTATAACTTTTGTGCTATCTTTTCTCTCTAGCCTAGTCAATTTTTATTGCTTTTTTTACATTTCGCACATCATCTTTCCTACCTTTTTAAATTTCACGCAATTCCCACATTTACTTTAGGATTAATTCCAGTTTACCTACCTCAACTTATAGTCATTCTTCATGTTAGTCCCTAAACTTTCAATTTCATCAAGAACACCCCTGGACTCCCAATTTTCATCAGCCGTGTCCAATTCTTCAAACTCCGTCCAAAATTTCCGTCAACTGATGACGTGGCAGACGACAGAAAGGTGAAATTCTGATAATAACCCTATTTGATTATAATTATAAATAAATAATAATTAAAAGCCAATGTTTTTAAAATGAAAATAAGGACTTATAGGAATAATATCTTCCACGTTATTAAGTCTTGTATTCATACATAATCACAATTTCTTGACAGATTCTTTCTTCTATATGAACACAACATCTCCTCCAAGATTTTGAGACTCTGAGCCACAATATCAAGTCTTGTTCAGTTTTTTTTTCCAGCAGTCTGCGATCTAACTCTCTCCCAGACTGAGAGTCTCAATATCTCGCACTCCCAAACCCAGTCCTTCAGTCTTTAATTCAAAATTCAATCGACCACCGCGCGCTTCTCTATCCCCTTCCCCACCGATTTTCTATATCCAACTCATAGACATGATTTATTTCAATTCCTCATTCTACCAACAGAAACAGAGATTTCAGATTAAAGATTGTGAATTTGATCCTAGAAATAAACAAATCGAGTTAAACAAAGGCGTATATAGTTATATACCTGGAAAATGAACCTCGACCAGTCAGTCCCTTCGATCTGAAGCAAAATGACTCTAACGGCTTCCAGGTTCGGTTTTTCTGCCAAGTTTAGCTTGCCCAGATGGCCAGACCTAGTGTACGGACAGCTCCGCATCTCGCACTCGATCGAATGGGAAATTTAATGTTGCTAGATTTGGCAGCCTCTCCAAGTTATATATTACGGTCAATTTATCTAATCCAATGGCCTTATCTCAAGCCTATCACTCCCAAGCATGCATTCTTCTTCTACAGATTCTTAAATTCAGAACTGCAACAGGTTTCTAAACCCATATGCTTTCCTCAATCTCTCATCTCCACTACCAAATTGGAAACCACAACGCCAAAAATTCACAGATAATTGAAGCCATCAAGCTATAAGAAAACCCAGCAATTGAATCCAGATTGCAACAATTGAATCAATCAATTCTACATATTTATGTTCTTGAACCCAGCAACAAAATAGAAAAGGAAAATCCCAACCAACGAAATTCAAATACCGGTGACCCAAGTCGTCGATGAACCCACTGCCACCATCAAAGCCGCTCGAGCACTTCCACCACCGCGACTCTGACGCCAGCTTCACAAGCAGATAGTCGTGAGGCCTTCCTATGGTTGCCGAAGGGAGGACTTTCTCGTCGTACTTGATCCCTAGGGTTTTGAAGATCTGATGGAGGCGATTCACCTTAGGGTGATAGAGAACCGTAAGAATGAGGTTCACGATCTGGAGATCCTTGGTGTCGGAGACAGAGAAGAAGATGTGGAGCTTGGTCTTGATATCAAAAAGAAAAAGAAAATGATCCCCTTCAAATAAAAATAAATAAATAAAAAAGGCAGATGAAATGTAAATTGACCATTTTAGCCCTTCTGTCTCCTGCCATGTCATCAATTAATTGAAATTTTGGATGGAGTTTGAAGAATTGGACACGGCTGATGAAAATTATGAGTCCAGGGGTATTCTTGATGAAATTAAAAGTTTAGGGACTAACATGAAGAATGACCATAAGTTCAGGTAGGTAAACTGAAATTAATCCTTTACTTTATTTCTCTTTGATTTACGCACCTTTACATTCTCATAAACATTATATATCTATATATATATATAAGTTTGCTCAGGTGCGGATTTCCAGTTTTGACCCACTTTCTGATCACATTTTTACATCTTAGCCGTTTAGTTTTTAGATCCTAATGTATAGATCATCTCTGCAAATTTTCAGCCAATTTGATTATTGTTAAGGCATCCAAAATTGCAATTTACACGAACGGACCGAATCTGTCGAACCGGAACCGTTCGTATTTATAATGGTAAATTGCAGTTTTGGATGCCTTAACGATCACCAAATTGGCTGAAATTTTGTAGAGGTGATCTATACATTATGACCTAAAAACTGAACGGCTAAGATGTGAAAATGTAATCGGAAAGTGGGTCAAAACCGGAAATCCGCACCTAAGCAAAAAGTGCGGACGTCCGCACCGGAGAAGCGCTGTATATATATATATTATTAAGAAATTGTTCAAGTAAATCCAGAATATGTGTCTGGCCTAAACTTTAAGTTACTTGATTTAGTGGTAATAGAATTATACTTAAATATGATCTCAGAGAATCTTGGAGATATCTAATCAATGTAATATTACGTTTCCTTGTACAACTCTGGTTCTATGTCTTGTAATTCTCTATATAAAGAGACTCCAATTATCAATGATAGCACGACTCAATTCTCTCCCAATTCAGTTTTTCTAAAACACGTAATCAACACGAGCCCTAACCCTAGCTTGAAGAAGCCAAAAACCCAAAAATCCTTTTTCTCATTCGCTGCCGCCATTCGCCGTGCACCTCCCCTGGGCGCCTGTGCTCTTGTTCCTGCTGCAAGCCTCTGTCGCTACGAGCCTATGCACATGTTCAGTCGCCTGCCCTTGCAGCACCGCATCCACCTAGTACCTGCTTCGCCATCTGCCGCGATCAGGATTGCAAATTAGTTATAATCCTAGCTTAGGATTGAAGTTCGATTGGAATACTACAACAAGGAAAAAGCACCTGCTTCGCCATCTGCCACGACCAGGATTGGAAACCAGTTGCAATCCTAGCTTAGGATCGAAGTTCGACTGCAACCCTACATCTAAAAAGCACATGCACGTAATCAGGATCGAAAGCACATTGCAATCCTGCAAGTCCGTTCGCCTGCACATAACTAGGACTGAAGCTCGTCTGCAATCCTACAACAAGGATCAAAGGCACTCTACAACCCTAAGAAGTATGTTTTACTAAAAGTTCCCGTTTTTGAGTTTTTTCAATTTCTCTTCTTTTTCTCGGGGACTTGCAACCTTCCTTCTTCTACCCCCTTTCTTTTTCAAAAGGGAGACTAAAAGCCGAACTGTGGGGGTTCATGCTCACTCTAAACTAAGAGCTTGTTGAGATCTCCAAACTTAGAGTTTATAGAGAATTTATGATCGACCACTTACATCATTGTTTCGATCTAATCTAATTCCTCTTAGAATTGGATTTCTTAGAAGCGACTACGCTCAGAAATTTTATATGTTTTCGTGGTAACTTTTTTCGCTCCGAAACTAACCATTTTTTCTTGTTCTCTTTTAGGATGAGTAACCTGAACAAATTGGACTTCACTCCATTGGGAACAACTGGCTCTGGATATCACCAGTGGGTTCGTGATGTCCGCCAGCATCTCAAGGCTGATGGAATCCTGGATACATTTCTCGAGCCCAGCCAGGACATGCTAACTGTTGAGCAAGCTCAAGCTTTGAAAGCAAATAGAGCAGCCTTGGAGGCAAATAAGACGAAAGCCATCATTCTAATGACTCGTCATAAGGATGATTCGCTCCAGTATGAGTATATGAATGAAGAAGACCCTAGAAGGTTGTGGGTCTTACTCGAAGAAAGATTTGGCAACGACCGTGACTCCCTGCTTCCTGAACTATATGTGAGATGGCATAGCCTCTGCTTATGTGATTTCAAGTCAGTTATTGACTACAACTTCACATTAAATCCTTAATGAAATTCTGTGGAAAGGATATCACATATGTAAAGGACTCTCTACATTTCCCATCTTTGCATTGATGGTTGTTAAGAACTATTTAATCGATGTTACTGCAGGACGGATCACAAGGTTTCATGAGCTTATTGGAGCCATGAATGTCGCTGAAAGGCACGACAACATCCTTGTGAAGAACTATAATTCGATACCCATGGGAACAGAGAATATTTAGGAGTCCAATTATAGTCACGGCCCTAAAGGAGGGTGCCAAGAGCGAAACCCTAAATCTAGGGATAATTCTAGACGTTCTGGTCCATATTCTCGCTCTAATGAGGAAGGTAACCGCCAAAATAGGCGAACACGGAACCAAAGAGGGCAACGTGGAAAGAGAGAGGGAGGCAACGCCTCTGGCCATGTTGGTAGCGCCACCAATATTAAGAGCCATCCAAATGACACTTTCAAAGCGCCTCAATCAATGGAGTCTGAGCACAGAGATGTATGTTTCCGATGTGGAGTATCCGGTCATTGGGCACACGTTTGTAGAGCTCGTAAAGAAATCGTCACCGCCTACAAAGCATATTGTGAAGCAAGAGAAGCTCACCATGTGGAACAAGAAGATCAAGAAGATGATCTAGAGTGAAGGGTTGAAGACTTCAAATATGACTAGGATCAACATATCGCCAATTCTGTTTAAGTCTTTATTTTTCCAAGAGATGTAATAGACAATTCCATATACTTTGTAGTAAATGCTATTGGTTTAGTTTTTCTTCACAAAGGCTTATCCAAAATGAGTGTGATGTTTAGGAAGGTTTTGAGATAAGTGGTACTTAAGCGAGTTTTGCTCCACCGACATCTTTCTACTCACCTGGTCATATTTATTTTGGAGTTACCGAAAAAAGTTAAACGACTACCATTGTTTTGCATTAGCTAGTACTTGGATTAGATTCTCTTAATGGTTAAGAAACAATGATGTACTTCATTGGCTTATGAATAAAATTTCGAGTTCTTTTCATTATGACTCCATTTTGATTCTAAACATATTATTTTGTGACTACGATGACCGGGCAATCAGTATTAGTTCAAGGACATGGAAGAGCCCAAGTTCCCCTTGCCAAATGGCACCTTGATTACTGTCACAGAAATTCTCTACGCTCCTAGGGCAAATCGCACCCTATGAATAGCTAACGGATTCCATGCAGAAACGCATGTAGAGAACGGAAAATGAGTTCCTTTTCAATACCTCTAATGATTGCATCTTAGAGAAGTTTATGTGTCTCTTTAGTGGACTCTATGTCACTATTCGAGCTATTAAATCCAATAAAGTTATGAGAGAAGATCTCTTGGATTTAGACACATATTAGCTTTGTCACGACATGATAGGTCATCCTAGTCATGATGTGATGAAGCAAGAATCAAAAGTTGATTCCTGGACTAAAGACTTCACACGGATATCCATTCTTTCGAGCGAAATGAAGCAAGAATCAAAAGTTGTTTCCTGGACTAAGTGTGACTGCCACCGCCGTCCAACACCAGCCTAGGGCTAGCACAGTCCATATCCATGATGCCATGGATGGCGTACATCATGGTGATAGCGCCCCGGGTGATGCTACAATCACCAACTTTGCTTCCAATAGCGTTTCAGACACTCAACCCCAACCAAAATCCTCATTGGTTGCTTCTAAGGCCTCTCGCTCGTTTAACAAAGCCTGTTCCTTAGGGACATTAGGACTGAGACCGTCCTATGCAAAGGATATGAAAATACTCATTCTGTTCTTTTGTAGAATTCATGGGGATTCTATGGACTGATTCAACCAACTTGCGGACGTTTAAATATTTCATGATGTTGATTGACACGCAAACACGCTGGTCACGTGGTGTGTCATTATCCACCTGTAAATGCTGCTTATACTACACTCCTAGCACATATCATATAACAACGGGCTCACTCCCAAGATCTACCTATTCAGTCAATTGGACTTGACAATGCTAGAGAGTTTACATCGAAGACTTTCGATGGTTATTGCAATGGGACTGATGTTGGACATCATATTCCCATGTCCACACCCAAATGATCTCGCGGAAACAACTACGATGGTAGTCCGGACATTGGTAATGCGCACCAATCTCTTTATATCCGCTTGGGGTGATGCAATATCGCATGCAGCTATGCTAATTCGTCTACGACCCACCGCCACTCAATCAACATCTGCGTTACAGCTAGTGACTTGGTACAAGTATCGTACTTACGCATATTTGAGTGTACTATTTATGTGCCAATTGCGCCGCCACAACGCACTATGATGGGTCCTTCTAGACGAATGGACAACTAAGTTGGATTTGAGACTCCAACAATCGGCTTCCACTTAATGCCCTTGCTAGGCGATCTCCTTACCGCTAGATTTGCAGATTGTCACTTTGATGAGACAGTCTTCCCGTTGTTAGGGGGAGATAAGAACACGAATAGTTGAACTTGGTTTAAAGGGAAAAAGTTTTCCAGGTATTTTGTATTGATGGTTGAACCATCACGCATGTATAATTATGAGATTATGTATCGATTTTTAATTGTGTTAAAAATCAGGGGCGTGACAGGTAGAGGCAGGCGAGAATCAAGAGACATGGTGTCCTCTAACCACTTTTGAAGATCGATCGTGTCACACCCCTGATTTTTAACACAATTAAAAATCGATATATAACCTCATAATTATACATGCGTGAACGTTCAGCCATCAATACCAAATAACTGGAAAACTTTTTCCCTTTATACAATATACATGTTGATGCCCTGAACCCACTATGTCAATATTGACCCGCCCACAGGCAGGGGTGGAGCCACATGGGGACCCAGTGGGTCCCGTGCCCCACTGACTTTTATATTTTTTTTTCAATTTCTGTACATGAAAACTTGCTTAAATAAACTAGAGTATGTTAATATTATCACTAGCCAACTTGGTGTAGTGGTAAGGTGTGCATTGGTTTTGTAATTGGTCCCAGGTTCGAGTCATGGATGCTGGAAATGTTACTTTTTTCAATTTTTTTTTCCTTTTGAGAACAATAATACAATTTTTCCTTATAGTTTTAAAAGTTAAAAATAAATTATGTCTCCTTAATGAAAAATTATCTAATATCTAAAGCTATAAAGTTTATTAATAAAATATGTAATTTAGAGAAAAATATTAATATTACCTTAATTTTATTTTACTTTATTATTTTTTATTAAAATTTTGGTATATATTTAAATTCTAATTTTGTTCCTCACTTAATAAGAAATTCTGGCTCCGCCACTGCCCACAGGGTCATATATTACATAAGCTTACGAATTAAATTGTCAACAACAAGATAAAACGTAAAAGCTCCTCAGAGTTTACTACACAACGGAAGTCATAAAAATGGCAAGGCCAACCAAATATGCTTCCTACCCGTTCTGCTGCCAACAAGCCACCTCAGCTTCAGTCACGATCACCCTGACCTGCAAGGTTAACCCCTACACCGTTTGAATAGTGCACCGGGTTGTCACACAACAAACCCGGTAAGCTTTTGCAAGCCCGTATGAGTAACTCAAAACAACTCACGCAAAATCACGGGATAAAAGCCCGCACAAGTCACGAGATAAACTCACTCAAATCACGTTTAAATCAATAAACAAATCACGGGATAAACCCACAAAAATCACGAGATAAACTCACTCAAATCACGTTTAAATCAATAAACAAATCACGGGATAAACCTACACAAATCACGAGATAAACTCACTCAAATCACGTTTAAATCAATAAACGTACAAATCACGGGATAAACCCACACAAATCACGAGATAAACTCACTCAAATCACGTTTAAATCAATAAACAAATCACGGGATAAACCCACACAAATCACGTTTCAATCAAGAAACAATGCACGGCGGACAGACTAGAGCTCTATTGAAATCGTAATCACTCGTCCTACCAATGACGTGATTACCTATTTCCTGCCTTGGTCACCATCTGCAACCTGTCACCATCTGTGACATATGATCTTTAGACCCCGTATGGTCTCAAAGTCAAACGTTAAGTAAGTCACACCTGACCTAAAACGTTACAAATATCTAATTTCGACTTTCCTATCCCTGCTCACCATCTGTGACCCTTGGTACAAAGACCAATACATTTAAATGAGTCACGCTTGACTCAAAAATGTAACATCAAACTCAATACATTTCAACAATAGAAAACATCTTTTTCCACAATATTGTTTCCATGAAAAGTCACATTCAACAATAATATAAGCATCATCATGCATATTATTCATCAAATACCATCCACAAGAATATATATATTTCACGTAAATATATATATATATATATATATATATATATATACGTAGTCATTCGCTCAGGAATGCCTACTAATACCAACTATAGTTTGCAGTTAATTAATTAACGCCAAAACAATAATGGTACTTCTGTTCATAAAGATCCTTGTGAGATTTACTCACCTCGAAACTCTCGCTGCGTCTTCAATACAGAACAAAGCAGCCAATCACAATAGCCGTCCAAAGAATACTTCGTCAAGTACCTAAGGAAACACAACTCTGATTCAGTTAACGAATCACAAGGAATAACGTTCGAAACCCTAAATCGAACCAAAATTCCCAAGGTGACGCCAATCGAGGCGAAACCACATCCGAGACCCCCCAAAGTCTCCGGAACACTTCCACGATCAATGTGTTCAAGCCACAAGTCGATCCGATGCTTAAATCCTCAAGGATTTGAATAAATTCACCGATATGAAACGGTGAAAATCATAACAAATCCATACGAACTCCAAAATCTGCATATTATATATCAAAACGCTCGTATCGACGAGTAGAAGATATATGGTACCAGAAACAGTTCCTTACATGGCCGGAACACCGCAGGAACGCCGCCACAGGCGGTGGCGCACCGCCGCCGGCCAAAACTCAATATTTCACAAAACTCTCAACATCAAAAAGCTTCATCTAAGCATGCTTGTGAACTTTCATAACTACAACAAAGTCCAATTATGAACCAATCGATCTTCTTTTCAAAAAAAAAAAAAAATGAACCAATCGATCGAATTTTACCTTAGAACAAAACAGCTCGATTGAAACCCTAGAATTTCAATTCCAAAATTCGACCTCCACGAGTTGAATCGATGCAAGCCACCTTGTGGGAAGCATCAACGTCCTCCAAGCTCCAAAAGCCCTCAAGAATCACCGGCAAAGGTGACCGGAATCTCCGACTCCGATCAAGGCGATTTGCAGCTCCACCGTGCGACTTCTCGGCCTTGTAGCGTCGTGCACAGGTCTACCCACACAGTGAAACTTCACAGGGTGCTAGTGGGAGTGAGGCGAAGAGATAGGAACAAGAATCTCGTCGATTGGTGGCCGGAGGAGGGAGAACGAGCTCGGTGAAGATGGCTGCTCGGGAAAACTCGGGAGAGAGGAGAGAGAAAATCCTTCCCAAAATGGAAATCTGATTTTTTTGAATAATTTTCCGGAAAAATCCAAAATGGAAACTTTTTCCGACGGCCATAACTTCCTCATACGAACTCCGATTTCCACGTTCCACATATCTACGAACTCGTATCGACGCGCTCTACAACTTTCGTGAAGGAAGTTTTCAGAGAATCTCAACGTATCAAAAGTCAACCTTGAAACCCCCCCCCCCCTAATTCCACACTTTACGAATAAAAATTCGTCCAAAACACTTCCGCTCCGTCCACGAGCCACGAAACAGTCAGATACCCACAATTTAAATTCTGAAAAATCCTCGGAAAATAAATACGAATTTCCGGGGCATCACAGATCGGGACCTTTTACACCAACGGTTCGGAACGCGGTCCGCTCAAATGCCAACAAGCCACTAAAAATTGACTACACTGGCGTAGGAGACCCGTACCAACATGTGCAAGCTTTTCGTTCACAAACGAGCTTCAAGGGATACACGGATGAGGTCTACTACAACATGTTCGAAGAAACACTCTCCAGGGAGGCTTTGAGTTGGTTATACGAACTGCCGGCTGGCTCTGTAGGATCTTTCAAGGAATTGGCGGACAAGTTCGTAGCTCGTTTTATTTTGCGTACCGACGGAATCAACACGCCCACGGGGCTATTAAAGGTACAACAAGGCGAGAGGGATACGTTGAAGTCCTTTGTCAACAGATGGCAGTCAGCCACAGCAAAATGTCAATACCTGAACAAGGAGTTGGCCGAAATGGCCTTCAGACAGGGTTGTAGACCTGGAGATTTCCTCTACAAGATTAACCACCACCCCCCCGGTGAGCTACGACGAGTTAATGGCCACCGCGATCCGGCATGCACAGGTAGAATTTGAAACATACGGCGATACTGTGAAACCAGAAAGGAAGGGGGCCATATCCAATTCGACCCCGATGGCTAGAGATGAGCCCAAGAAAAGAGAATGGAACCAAGACAGTGGCAGGTCATCTTATCCAGCGAGTAAACAAGGCAAGGAGTCATTAACTAGAGCTACCGAATACTCCAACAAATCTTACCATCGGGAAGAAAGGTCACAACAACATTACTCAAAAACCACACCCCCACCGAGGTATAAAGTTTTCACTATTCTAAATTCCTCTTACAAGACTATCTGGAACTAGAACAGGGATGAGATACCAAGGCCTCCACCCCGGAAATTCCCAAAAAGTAAGCTTACCCTGCGGGATATAGGTATATATTGTACTTATCACGAGGATGCCAGACACAATACCAATCTTTGCATGGCTTTGAAGAACACCATCAAGTCACTAATTCAGAATGGCAAACTCCAAAGGTATCTACCCGCCAAACAGGTGGGTGCCATCAACGTATACAGTCGAATCCTCACAATCCACGATGGAGGACCAAAGGACCAACAACCCCACAGGAAGAAGCGAATTAAGTACCAGGTCCGACCACACCGAGGTCTTCAATTTTCACAAACCAACGGGAGAGGCCAATGCATCCGGATAGAAGTCAATTACTTTCTTGGAAGAGGAGGAAGGGAATCTCAAGATGCCTCATGACGACCCTTTCCTCATCAAGCTACAAATGGACCATTATATCACTTCCAGGGTCTTAGTGGATACCTGTGCTTCTGTCAGCGTGCTATTTCGTGAGGCGTACAAAGCATTTAATCGGGGACTTTCAAAATTGTCACAGGACAACGAACCGTTAATCAACTTCTCCTGGGATATAGTTCAGCCATTGGGATCTGATTATCTGTCAATCACGGTAGGGGAGAGTCCAAACTCGTCGTCAATCAAAACTGAATTCATCATGGTCGACTGAATCTCTGCATATAATGCAATACTGGCCTGCCCGACACTATGGCGCCTCAAGACCTTTGTGGCCGGGCACATGCTTATGATGAAAGTTCCAACACTGATGGGTGTAGCAATGATCAGAGGTGACCAGGTTGCAGCAAGACACTGCTATGCATTAATAGTAATAGCGGATCCGTCACCTTCTGACAGATATGAAGACCCCAAAGATGACACCGATTCTGAAGAAGAGTGGCCCGGTGCCGTAGAAGACATAGAGGAAGTCTTCCTATCAGAGGAATACCTATACAGGACAGTCTGAATCGGTACAAAGTTAACTCCGTCTGTCCGGGATAGTCTAATCAAATTTCTATGAGCCAACTCTTCTGCATTCGCTTGGTCGTATAAGGATATGCCCGATATCCCCACTGATGTGGCCATGCACAACCTTAGCATCATCCCTTTCTCGGACCCGGTCAGACAAAAGCGCATAACTTTCAACTAGGACAAATACAAAGCCATACAGGCAGAAGTGAAAAAGCTGAAAGCCATCAAATTCATCAGGGACGTGACGTACCCACGTTGGCTGGCCAATGTAGTCATGGTCCCCAAGAAAAACAACGGGATCTTGGCGTATATGTGTCGACTACACAAACCATAACCGGGCTTGCCCCAAAGATAGCTTCCCCCTTCCAAGGATAGACCAACTCATAGACTCCACAGCTGGGTACCGGTTACTCAGCTTCACGGATGCATTCAATAGATACAATTAGATAAGAATGAACCCCGCAGACGAAGAACACACCTCATTCACTACCGACAAGGGACTCTACTGCTATCAGGTCATGCCTTTCGGATTAAAGAATGCCAGAGCCACTTACCAGAGACTAGTCAATTCCATGTTTGTCGAGGTCATCGGTACCATCAAAGAAGTATACGTGGATGACATGCTAGTCAAGACCCTAACTACGGACGATCATGTCACGAACCTGGCAATCATGTTCACCATTATTCTATGAAACGGTATGCACCTGAACCCGCTGAAGTGTATTTTTGGAGTCGAGGTAGGGAAATTCCTTGGCTACATCATCAGCCACAGAGGAATAGAGGAAAACCCAGAGAAGGTACATGCAATCCTGGACATGACTTCACCCACCCTCCGCAACAAGGTCCAATTCCTTATCGGTAGGATTGCCGCCCTCTCACGATTTGTATCACGACTCACCGATAAATGCGCACTTTTCTTCAAGTTATTAAAAAAATAACACATTGAATACATTTCCTAGACCGTTGAGCACGAAGCAGCATTTTTGGGAATAAAAGCTTATTTAGCAGCAGTATTGCTGCTGTCAAAACCTATCCCGAGGGAGATGATCTACATCTATTTGGCTACATCTGTTATGGCTGTCAGCTCAGCACTTATCAGGCGGGACCCTGAATGCGAGTACCCGGTGTACTACGCAGGAAAGGGCTACACTGGTGCAGAGTCGAGATACCCAGACATTGAGAAAGTCACTTTGGCCCTCCTGGTTTCTGCTCGGAAGCTCCAACACTATTTCTAGGCACACCTGATCACGGTGTTCACCAATCATCCATTAAGACAAGTACTGCAGAAGCTTGAAACTTCAGGTAGACCTGTGAAATGGGCCATTGAGCTGGGAGAATTTAACATCCATTACAAACCCCAAACATCTATCAAGGGCCAGGCAGCAGCAAATTTCATTTCTTAGCTTATCCCTCAACAGGACACACCCTCTCAGAACATAGAGCCAGCGGCCCCACACCCACCCCCACCAAGCACTTGGCATCTTTTTGTTGATGGGGCCTCCAACAAAAGAAGCAGCCGGGCAGGTATTCTGCTTGTTAGTCCTGACAACCAAATTTATGAGTACGCCCTGAAATTTGCATTCAAGGCATCAAACAATGCCGCTGAGTACGAGGCCCTCATCACCGGATTACAAGTGGCTCACGAGATAGGTGTCGAGCACCTTCATATCTTCAGCGATTTCCAGCTCATAGTGAATCAGGTCAACGGGGACTTTGAGGCAAAAGAACCACAAATGTCATCATACTAGGACCTTGCAAAGGCATTAGTACAACGCTTTGTCACGGTGACAATTACCCAGATACCACGAGCCAAGAACAACAAGGCCGATGCTTTGGCTAAGCTCGCAGCAACCCCACCGACCACATCCTACGGGGACATGAAGGTGGAGGTATTGGACAAGCCAAGCACTTGGAAGACAATATTTCAGGTATTTTCCATCAACACCAGTCCATCATGGATGGATCGAATCCTCAAATACATGATCGATGGTCTAACCCTGAAGGATAAGGTAGAAGCACGAAGATTACAACTGAGGTCCGCCAGGTACACCATCATGAACAGGAAGCTTTACAAAAGGGGCCACTGCTTCCCCCACTTAAAGTGTGTCACGGGGACCGAGGGCCACCAAATCCTCAAGGACATTCACGGAGGTGTTTCTGGCAATCATGCCGGCGCACAATCACTGGCACATAAGGCCCTCCGGGCTTGATACTTTTGGCCAACAATGTCTGTATTAGCTGAAACGGTCCCCAGTTCTTGCCACAAATGTCAGATGTATGCCAACGTTCCCGGGCTCCACCGATCGCTCAAACCATCTTACTCACACCTTGTCCTTTTTGCCAATAGGGACTTGACCTCATCGGTAAGCTCCCTACGGCAATAGGATAATTTAAGTATGTTATCGTAGCAGTTGACTACCAAACCAAGTGGGTAGAGGTAGAACCCCTGGTAACCATCACAACAGAGAAATCAAAAATTTCCTATGGAGGAATATATGTTGCAGATTTGGAGTCCCGGACACAATTGTCACGGACAACGGGGCACAGTTCAACAATAAAGAGCTAAGGGCATGCACATAAAATATGGGCACAAAGATCTTGTACGCCTCACCGGCACACACCCAAACAAATGGCCAAGTCGAGGCTGTCAACAGAATAATCAAGAAAACTCTAAAGAAGAAATTGGAGGACACAAAGGGACTCTGGGCCTCCAAGCTCCCGAAGACTTTGTGGGCAATCAGGACTACAACTACAGAAGCAACCGGTGAGACCCCTTTTTCCATGGCTTTTGGTACGAAAGGTGCCCTTCCAATTGAAACAAAGATACCAAGCGGCCGAATCGGGTACTTCGATGCGGGTACTAATGTTAAAGGCCTTCAACTGGACGCAGATTTGCTTGAAGAACGCCGGGATGTGGCGCACATGCTCAACCTAACCAACAAGATAAGAATAGCCCGCTACTACGATGCTAAGGTTCAGTCCCGTACACTTAAACTGGGGAACTGGGTCATGAAACAGGTTTACTCGGAGCCTCGAGGACTAGACCCTTCTTGGGAGGGTCCCTACGAGATTGTTGAGGAGGTTGGTCCCGCCACCTTCTACATCCGGGACATGTATTGAGTCAAGTCCAGGCACCCTTGGAACACACAGCGCTTAAGGTATTATTAAAAATAGCTCCCGGAGCATCTTACCCTAGCTTTTGATCATCCAGCTATGGCAAGCGACCCACCCGGTACTTCTTTTGTATTAGCCACCATGTGGTACTTAAATGGAAAAAGGAATTATTCAGACCATTGCTTCCATTTAACTTAGTCTCCGGGCATCCCGGACACCATTGGCTACAGTATTAACTACTCTATTCCGGCAATAAGTACTTAAACATAAAAGATGCAACAAAGCACAAATGGATGCAATCTTAATCCCTTTCAACATTTCCATTTAAGTAAGAAAACAAAAATATCACCATTCTTCATCATCAACAAAAAGCTTGGACTACCAAGCAAATGAAATGAATAAGGTACACCCAGGAGCCACCTGGGCATTGTTCAAAATAAGTTCCTACTACTAAAAAAAAAAATAGCTATTGTTGGGCTTCCATTTGACTCCCGGAAGCACCACCCTGGGCCCCGGCCTCCTTCTGAGCTTCTTCCTCTTGCCTTTTTCTCTTCGCCTCAGCAACATCCCCTTAATCTTGTCCACATCAATCCAGCCATAGGCATTCCATTCACAAAATTTCTCCTTGATGCCTTTCTCCCAGGCAGCCAACAGCATATCAACTAACTCCTGAGATCCCTTGTACTCCTCCATAACCTGAAGGTGCTCCTCTCCAATACTGCCCTCTAGGTACTCAGCCTTGGCCTTCCAGGAGTTAGCCATTTTCTCAAAACCCTGCAGCGGTTCAAATTCCTTTTCCAGCCTTCCAACACCGAGATCCTCTTCTGGGCCTTCCAACAGGAAGTTCCTCCACCTTCAGGGTCATGGCATCAAGGTTCTGATTCAGAGCTTCCCGTTCTTTCTCAAGCTTTACCTTCTCTTCATGAAGGTACTTCACCTACCCGGACAAGTTGCTCACCTCCTCCTTCAGCTTAGTGTCCTCCTCGCTAGCATCAATGGCGTACACAATGTACAACGCCTAGAACAAATCACACTAATCTATGAGTAAACACTAACAGTCTAGGTAAACTACACCGGATAAAGACACTTACTCACATCATGGACTCCCGGGCAACCCTGCGATTCTCCAGTAGAGTGTTGTCCTTTGCTTGCACTTAGTCAAGATCTATGTCCTTTAGATCTACCAGCATCGACCAGACAAATTTTTTGTTCAGCAACCCCATATTCAGAGAGAAGCTGCTTTATCGGTTTCTTGGGGATCAGGGGACAGCTGGTGCTAAATACCCAGTGACTGTGAGGTTCCTGAAGGAATGGATGGATTTCAAAACTTTTTAATTAGTGCGGAATTAGTTTAACCATTAAACTACTAACTAAACATAAAACCCATTCCTTTAACCCATGATCTTGGCTTATTATGATATGTATATAAACATAGCATGCTTAGTAAGGAAGAACAAAGAGGGAGTTTATGCTCTACTCACCCTTGGAGCGTAATCTCAATCCGATCCAAGTGAACCACCAAAGTTCCTCTCCTTGATCTATCCTTGTGTGTGTTTCCTCCACCTTGAAGCACCTCAGATTAAGAACTCCTTCTTGTACTCCTTCTTGTGCTTGTAGACTCCTCCTTGATGTTACAAGTAAAGCCACAAAAGGATGTGGCCTTTAAGGATCTTCACCAAGTGAATCAAGAGATGAAGAAAGATGAAAGGAAATGAAGAAGTAGGCAAGTGTTCTTCTTCCTTGTTATAACACCAACTTGTGCAATTAGATAAAGGGAGAACTCTCTCTTTTCAATTAAAAGATGATTGTGTGAAGACACACTCTTCACACTTACTTACACTCTTTGTCCATGCTTTCACCTTATATAATAGGAAATAACTCCAACTACTAAAAGTGAAATATTGACTTTCACAAAGCCAATACGTTGGCTGGTCTATACATGCTATTGTGTACTAAAAATGTGTCTTGGGCTTTCATTCAAGTCTCACTTAGTGAACCCCAAGTCCACACCAAAACCCGACAATCGTTTAGGCCCAATAGGTTCGGTTTTACCCGAAAAACCTAATTATGTCCAAATAATAAATCTAATTAATTATTTGGTCATAACCAACTCTTGTTTAATCTTCTTCATATACAATCTCAATGATCCACTTCTATGGTGTGTGATCTCTTAGGTTCTAATTAACAAGGCAGTGAAGTTTATAGAACCATTCTATTTCGTTTACGAATCAAAACTCCATTTTGATTCTCCCTTGTTATTAGGATCATAAATGTTTATCAATCCTCGGGGACTTCACAAGTCATGAGTGACGTCTTGCAACATATCATGACTACCCTAGTTAATATAGAATTACAAATAACCTATTCAATTGGAATTACAAAACAATACGGTCCTTCTCTAACACGATGTTCTAAATCACATCATTAGGGTATGGAATTGATATGTCAACCCCCTAATGTGATTTCCTTTCTTATGTGATTCTAAGAATGTGATTAGAAACTCCTTTTTAATCTCATTCAATGCTTTGGCCAAAGACTTTTGAATCACATCTTTGAACATACACCTTATTTACTTAAGGTTAGAGATTCATTATTGTACACTCACATGTCTCTATGACCGAATTGATTATACCAATGAATGCATCAATCATATCCATTAATAGACATAATATTATTGCATCATCAAGAGTTAATCAACTCACTCATAAGACAACCATGGTGTCTCAGGTCAAAGGACTAATTTGTATTATTGCAATTTAGAGTTCAAGTTTGACATGTAAGTAAAACTCCATACAAGAACTCTAACAATCGCGTTCAGTTTACTCTTTAAGATAAGAGCACCCACATACTTGTATTAGTGTCTCTACACGAATGACAAGAGACATATCATCCTCCATATTGAGCATACATAGTATGTGCTAGTCTTTCCGGATTATCAATGTCCAAATGATAATCCTATGACTAGGAACCTTTTAGGATAAGAGTGTAAAAGAATAAAGGTCTCACACATCTAACTCTTTAGATTACTTTCTCTTTAACTCATATTCCTTGGACCTTGTTCAATCAAATATCAAATATAAGCAATGAACAATAAACTTGCCCTTTTGATCAATAATAATTATATCAAAATGATTGTTTTAGGACACAACTCCTTCAGTTCCCAGTACAACTTTGTGGCTCACCCTTGCCTTTTTCACTCCGGCACCCATAACATCCTTGCCGGTGTAAGTTGCCTCCTTCCCACTATCCCGGTAGTGATGATGGCTGTGCTTCTTTTTCCTCTTCTCCCCAGGAAGGGACCCTCCTCACTTTTGACAGAGCCACTTGACCGGGACGCCTGGGAGCCACCTACCTTTTCTTTCTTTTTTTCCTGTCCTACCATGGTGACAACATGAGGCACATCGACCCTCAATGGCATGCTAATAGGAGCATTGGGATTCGGTTCCAGTTATCCTTCATCATCTATCTCCAACAACACCTCCTCCTTAGTTCGGTCGACCTTCCCGGTGGCCACATCCGCATCAATATGGAGTGTGTCCTCCCCCTCGTTGAACAACTTGTCCATCAAGGAGAAATCATCCATCCTGTCAATTGCTTTTCCCTTGCGAGGTTTCCTCTAAGCTACTTTCATTGAAAAACAAACAACACTGGGTCAAAAAAAAAAAAGAGGAGCTATTCCAACCCACTCACCGGGAACTCTACCTACACCCAACCGACTCAACACTTCATATCTAATGAACCTATACGAGCTTCGCTCCTCGTCTTGTTCCCCACTTAGCCTACACTCGTGGTATACACTTTCTCTCAACCTCGGAGAGAGTATAAGACTGGTCCCTGATGGCCTGATATGTTCCCGATAGATTCCAATTCTATTCCTAATCTGCCTCCTACCACCAGCAAGGAACACCTTATTCCGCCACCTTTTACTTGAGGACATGGGCAGATCGGTGACTAGTGGCTTGTAGTCCCTGGCCGTCAAGGTAACAGTTCCCTTGCACAGTTTCTTCTTCGAGCATGAGAGACGATACATGGCTCTAAATTCATTGATAGATGGCCACCCCATATCACACACATCCCACATGACAATCATGCTAAGGATTTGACGCCAAGCATTCAGCGTCAATTGTCCGGGGGAGATGTTGAGCATCCTCAATAGATACTGCAGGCACCGAGGCTATGGTAGCATCAACCCCTGGTACAGCTAATTCTCACGGAGTGCCACCCATCCAGCGGGAGGGTTCGCTACCAACTCCCACCCGATACAGGGGCCTCAGCTCCACTTCATCAAGGATCGCCCATCTTAACCTCAACAAGGTGAGCTCCTTCATTGTCATACTCCTCGTAGTCTCATCACATAAAGTCCCATCTACTAAGGTGTACCGCGACATCGATATTCCATGTGGTATGGCCACAGTCACACCAGCCTCTCCCCCAGTTCCCGAATTCTCTGAACTTCCTAATCCATCAGTACTCCCTGACCTTTCCGCCGTAGTCCCGGTAGACGTGCTCACCTCTCCAACCCTAGATCCATTTTTGGCACCGAATCACTCCAAGTACTAATCTATGTTCATCTTTCTCTCCCTTGCGGAGGCTTGGTGAGGGGACCAAGCACCAACCGCCGCAATGGACATTTCTGATTCCATCTTAAGTCTACTAGTTTGCTAGTCCCGCTGAGTTTTGCTCCGGTATATGGAATCAGAAACAAAAGGACATTGGGGTTAGCCTCAAGTTTTGGATCTAGGGGTTGATTAAAGTTTGGATCACCCCCCACTTCAACCTTCAAACCCAACAAACCCAGAAATAGTATTTTTGGTTTTCCATACAACACCCAGCATCACAGACAACCACAATCAACCTACCCACCACCAAAAATTAGAGTGTTTCTACCCCTAAACTCTACCTACACACCCAAATCACTCTTCACAAACATATCAACACCAGAAAAAAAAAAAAAAAGAAGCACAAATCCTGAAAACCAAATAACGCATCAAAACTGAGGTATACGGAGAAGATGCTCAAATCCCATACCTGTTTACCACTGTCGCTCTTCTCCCTTCTCGTTCTTTAGCAGCTGCTCCAACAAACGATCGGTTTCTCTCTCTCCAATATCCCCAAATATCATCGGCCGCACAAAGCAAAATACAAAGAGACTGATGCTGGTGAAATCAACAAACATAAAAACTGAATAGGAGAAGTCAGTTTCCCTCTTAAATTCAATTCTAGCACAATCCTAATCGCAAAAGATTAAATGACGATGGGCGTCAGATTAAGAAACGTGTCCCACGAACTCTCTAACTTCCCACACGCAACCGGCGTGCAGGCGAAGTGACCAGCATTTATTGCTGCCTCGATAACATCTCAAGCACCACGTGTCCACCATGCACTGGTTTTCAAAAAACTTCCCCAAAGTGTTCAACACACCGGCTATGCCTACCCCACCGAGTATTAGGCTTATGCCATCATTTTACCCCTTTGGGTACTTAGGCTCATGCCATCATTTTACCCCATCGGGTACTTAGGCTCATACACTCATTCTACCCCATCGGGAAATTCACTGTAGCGTAGCAACCTACAGCGAGTAGAACATGCCTACCCGATCCAGATATTTCTTCATCGGGAACTTGGGGGACTCCACAGGGGCACAGTAATCAATGAAACCTTATGCCATTCAATTTACTCAAGTCCTCACCCAAGAAACATCTTGAAAGGGAACTTGGGGGACATGATAACAGCAAATACGTCACCATCACAAGGTATCCTACTACCACTAGACCCCGTAGGACCATCCAATTGCCATACCATGGGCCGGGACTGGTACCCGGTGTTAGCCAAATAGCCACCCTCAAGTATAAGGGCCAAGTTATAGTGTAGGGGATATCGTACCCAAGGGATTGGAAAACCCACTCTAGCTAAGGAAAACCTAAATGGTGCTTGATGAATATGCAAATGTACAAATCACAAACAAGGGCTCACAAGTGGACCAAAGTTCATGGTGAATATATGCAAGATGGTGTAGTGGTTTGATTTTGGTGTTGGAGATGGTTTCAAGTCAAATGAACACACAATAAAAACTTGAAATGTAAACTAGGCTATGCTAAACTAGATGTGATAGAATGGATGGAAGTTAGAGCTTTAGGTTGTTCACCATAGCCTCCCTTGCATGCATTGATGTTCAAACTATAAGTAAAACAATCCCAAGTATCCAATTACCCTCTTAGCATCTGGATAAGACTACTAAGGCCTAAACTTCTTTGATTTTATCAATTCCCACCGGATAAGTGCGAAACTAACTACCCAAGAACAAGTTATATTACCGGGTAAGTATAAATTCCTTGCTCTTAGATGCATAAAGGTTTGAGTTTAGATAATCAAGCAAGCAAACCAATCCTAGGTCTAAGTGATTTTAACTCACTACGCTCACATACACACCTAGTGTGCTATCATGCTATTAATGTTCAAAGCTAGCTACTCTCTAAACATTGTTCATGTAATGACAAATGCAAAGTTTTCAAATTAGCTATATTCAAATACAAGCATTCATTTCTTGAATTAGCATGTGAAGATGATCATGGAAATTGCATCAAATAAGATTCAAACATCAATTCATTACAA
Organism: Rosa rugosa; assembly: GCF_958449725.1. Taxonomy (NCBI): domain Eukaryota; kingdom Viridiplantae; phylum Streptophyta; class Magnoliopsida; order Rosales; family Rosaceae; genus Rosa; species Rosa rugosa. The sequence continues at coordinate 40,551,320 of NC_084826.1, read as the reverse complement.
GTTTGGCTAGGGCTTTCAACCCTAGCCCCAACAATAGACTACTCACACATATCTACATAAACTAGCATCAACATAGTGGAAAACATTAAGCTATCAAAGAATAGAGTTTAGAAATGACTAGGGATGATCACAAGTGAAGGATGATGAAGTGGTTGATCATGGAAACTTTGTCATGGAGATGATGTGGTGGCTCCTCTTGTGCTCTAGCTTCTTCCTTGAACTCCTTCTTCAAGACTTGAGATGATGATGATGCTTGGTATATGTAAGATGTTATGAGTAGGGATGTAGTTGGAAAATGAAGTGGTGGAGATGGAGGTTTTGTGGAGGAGATGGTGGTGGATTGTGTAGAGAATAGAGAGAGAAAAGGATGTAGTGGCTAAGTGTGGGTAATGTCCTCTTCCTTGAGATAATGGATGCTTAAATAGATAGAGAGAGAGGTGTTGTTAATGTCTAAGATTCATCGGTGGCTAAATCTTGGTTAACGCTGGTCCGATGGGCGGATGGCTACTTGTGATATAATCAATACTTCCGCTACCTGTCAAGTAAAATACAAAGGGTGTCAAAGGGAGACCGCGATGGGCGGTCTTCTCTTCTCCGATGCCTAAGTTAGTCAATGTATTTATGTTGACAGAATAACAGTAGGTAAGTAGTAAATGCGTAATTAATGAGGAGAGAGAAGAGAACCTTTTATAGGTGAGGAAGAGGCTGACCTCTTCCATGTTTTCGATGTGGGAATGATATGCTTCAGTTCCCAGCTTCTGGAGCTTCTGATGCCATCTTGGCACGGCGCGTGGCGGCGCGTCAGCTGTGATCAGGGGGTGAACCGGGGCTCAGGCAGTAGCCTGCTTGGCTGTGTTTCCATAGGTCACTCCTTTGGCGGGAGTTGATACTGCTGGCAGTAGCATGAGCGTGGCTCATTATAGCTAATTATGCTTTGGCAAATGCACATGTAAGTACAGGTGTCAAATGGTGTTGTGAAGCAAAAGAGAGCAGCTCACAACTTGCAAGGAGCATGGAGGTGGAGTAGAAAAGTGGTAATAGATCCCAAAATCAAGGGAAAATGGCATGGGAGTGATGGTGTAGGTTGGAGTAGGAAATGATGAGTGAGGGATAGTGATTAAACCTAAAACATGATGGATATTGGAGTGTTGATGATGATGGACTTTTGGGTAATAGAGTGTTTGGTTGAATTGGAACCAAAATGGTTAGAATTTGGTTGAGATAGAATGATGGTGAATGAATGTAATGACATGGATGCTATGGTACTCATCCTCCTTGCTCCTCCATGAATGTGGCCAGAAAATACATGACACCACCGTGAGTGGTGGTGCGCCTCCTCTTGTGCAGCCAAAAGTGGTGGTGCATGGAAAATTTGCCGGAATTTCACTTTTTTTCTCCTCTTGTCAAGATTTTCTACAAAACATGGAATTGGATTAGTCAACATTAAATTGGACTTTAGAACAAGTAATTTCCATGTTTTAGGGCACAAATATGTAGATGAATTATGATCCAACACCCGGCAAGATGGTGCCCACAATGGGCGACACCTTGGGCGGTACAGGTCCTAACTCAGCTTGGTAGGGCTAGCCAAAGCTCACACCAAAACCCGACATCAGTCTGGGAACTATGGATTCGCGTTCCACATCGAAGAAATGAGAGAATCACCCCCACCCCCGCACTCAACATATATAAATCAAGCTCAACCACCTTGAGGAGGTTAATAACTTCTTGGGCTAAATACAAATTACTACCCTGTGGTTTAGGTCCCAAATCAATTCAGTCCATGAACTTCCAATTTCATCAAAAACACCCCTGCACTTTCAATTTTGATCTAATAGGTCCAATTTGTTAGTTTTCCGACAATTGAGTTATTTAACTTGTTAATGTGGCTCATATATGGCCTATGTTTTATGATGTGGTGTCGAGGTGGTCTGCATAGTCAATTTAGGAGTGAGTCCTACTATTAAAAATAAATAGTTTTTCAACAAATAATCCAACTATAACTTGAACCCATAACAGAATATTAACGAATTGGACCTATTAGATCAAAATTGAAAGTGCAGGGGTGTTTTTGATGAAATTAGAAGTCCAGGGACTGAATTGATTTTGGACCTAAACCACAGGGTACTAACTAGTATTTACCCCTAACTTCTTTCCTTTTATTGTTACCCTGTCAAATTACATATAGAACCTTACTTCAGCATCAGAGAGGCATAAACCGTCTGCTATAGTTTATACCTCTGACGTTGTGTATTTCTTTTGTCAGGGTCCCGAAGTTATCTTGGTACCCGCTGTCGGATATAGCATTTTGCCTGACAATCTTGGAGAAGTCGACAGAAACACTTAGAGACTCATTTTCTTCTTCTTCTTAAAGATATGCTTGGGATGCCATAGTCTGTTCATGCATGATCATTTTGTAATCATACTCTTGCATGAATTTCGGGTACTCAAATTTCAAGACACACTCTAGAGGTGAGTGTTGTGGAGATCCACACAAGGCACAAATATGGTTGAAAGGCATGTGACTTCGAGGGTGAGGCTCCTATTGTTGATAAGGTTCACCATAATGGCTTTGTTGCTCAAACTCTCTTGGATCATTCCATCCTTGGTTCCATCCATCCATAGCTTAAAGAAATTATATATGTACCTATAGCTTCCCAAAGGATTAGTAACTAATAATAAAAAGAAAGAAAGAAAAAAAAAAAAAAAAAAGGAAACGATCGATCTCTAAAACTAGAAGATCGATTGTTTCATCTACGAAGTAAAATAAAAAAAACTACAGCAGAGATCGATCGTTAAAACCGTGAGATTGATCGTTTTTGCTCTATGTTCTTGAAAGATCGATCGCTGAAAACACCAGATCAATCGTTTGAGTGATTTTTTTCACTCTATGACTTCAAACGATCAATCGCCAGTTTTGTGAGATTAATCATTTACTAGGGGAATTACAAAAATAGCAAAATTTACAAGAAACAAGAAAACGTAGTAGCTTCCCCAAAGGCAAACCGAGTTAGGAATCAGATTTTACTCCAATCCTTAGCAACGGCGACAAAAACTTTTCTGCTAAATAGCCACATCAAGTATAAGGGGTGCAAGTAATAATATATAAATTTAAGAAAGGTTGTTAAACCCATGAGAATTAGATTCCTTTCACTAGCTAGGGTGTTAACCTAAGGAGAGCTAGAATATGGAAATGTACAATCACAAACCTAAATTCACAAGGAAATCTAGGCTCATGGTGAGTATGTGCATTGTGGTGGTAGTGAAACTGTCCATTGGATAGAGTGGTGAACCAACTTAAAATAAATGCTCAAATATAAACTAAACTAGTAATATAATGGATGAAGTTAGGGGTTGGATTCCCTACCACTAACCTCCCTTGCAAGTATTGAAGTTCAAATACAAGTGATGCTATTCTAATTTCCCAAATACCCTCTTTGCATCCGGATAAGACTACGAAGGCTTAAACTCCTTCAATGTTATCAATTCCAACAGGATAAGTATAGAATTAACTACCTAAGAACAAATTCTATTACCAGTTAAGTCTCAATTTATTGTTCCTAGATGAACAAAGCTTTGAGTTTAGATAACATGCAAGCAAACCAATCCTAGATCTAGGTGATTTTAACTCACAACATTCACATGCATATATAGGATGCAATCATGCTATCAATGCTCAAGGTTAACTACTCCCTAAACATTTTTTCATGAGATGACAAACACAACACATTCAAAGTAGTTAAGTTTGAATGAATGCATTCACTTTTTAAATTAGCATATGAAGATGAAAATCACAAATATCATCAAATGTAAAGTAAAAACATCAATTCATACAAGTTTGACTAGGGCATACAGTTCGATCTCGAAAGCTAAATCGAGTGGTTGGGGAACACTATGAATTGATAGGTCCCTCAAGTCCGACCTCGACATGGCCTTCAATCTTCAAATGCAGATTACTAGAGGTCATGTTGCCGTTGTTAACAAACATGTGAGAGGGAGGTCGCCGCAGTTAAAGATTTTTTATCCACTAAATATTGTTTGTCGTTTATGGAAACGGAAACTACTTTTTTCCCTTCCGTTAACGACCGTCTGGGGCGTACGGTACGTTTGGTGTATTCCAAAATCGTTCAAAGCTAAGAAGCATAACCTTAAAAATAGCCATACAACTTGGAACCAACGACAGTAGCCTAGAATATAGGTATGGGCATAATGCACCGAAAATACTGGGATTTTAAACTTTTGTGTGATTCCAAATCACAGAGGGAAAACCATAGAAAAGCTAGTTGAAAGTTATTTGATTAAGTGGTGGATTGATAGGGTTTTTACGATAGTTGTGGACAATGCAAGTCCAAATCAAGCTGCTTTAGACAATATGAAGGAGAAGATAGGAATTGGAATCAATTGGTGTTGGGAGGTTCTTTTTTGCATTTGAGATGCTGCTACCATATTCTTAACCTCATTGTGAGGAATGGAATAAAGGAGCTGGACTCTTCCATTGATGGCATTAGAAATGCTGTGAAGTACATTAGGTATTCAGTAGCAAGGCTAGAGAAGTTCAGGAAGTATGCATCTCAAGAAAAGTATGAGCACAAGGGATGAGTTGTCCCTTTAGATGCCTGCACAAGATGGAATTCGACATATTTTATGTTGGATATTCCTGTGAAGTACAAGAAGGCATTTTCTAGGCTTAAGGATGAAGATTCGCAGTTTGAGAGAAATTTCCAAGAGAGAGTACGCAGAAGCAAGAGGGAATGGCCTCCTAGATCTGCCGATTGGGATAAAGCAGCAATACTTGTGAAATTCCTCAAGATTTTCTATGAAGCCACCTTGAAATTTAGTGCTACAAAGTTTGTAATTGCCAATGAGCCTCTCCTTTGGATGTCCACAATAGTTGGTGAGTTGAACAAGGTGCATAAACAACGAGGATGCTTTAATGGTTAGCATTGGCAGCTCGGTGAAGAAGTTCGACAAGTATTGGCTGCAGCTAGAAGACTTGAACAAGATTCTGCTTATTGTTGTGGTTCTAGATCCAAGATTCAAGCTGTTGTATCTTGAGTTCTTCTTCCCAAAGCTGTAACTAGACCCAGCATTACAAGCTTTGAGGATTGATGAAGTGAGGAATAATATGAATAAGTTGTTTGAGGAATATGTGTGTTAATAAGTTTACTTTTCTTATTTCTTTTTTTCACTTTTTATTTTCACTTAGTTTCTGGTAAGGATTTACTAATTGCACTTGGTTTTTTCGAATTGCATAGGATGATCCAGTGGCTGCAGCAGCTTCAAGGAATGTGAATGCCAAGGCTTGAGTCGACAACGGTCCAAGAGCAAGAGGATAGTAATGCAATAAATCTGCGGCAGTTCAAACTTTGAGGCAAGAGAAAGATATTGTGGTGATCAAGAATGAGCTAGACAAGTACCTACTGCAGGGGACCTTTCCGATGAAATATTTCAAGTTTTGGACTAGTGGAAGGAGAATGCGCCAAGATATCCAACTCTGTCTAAGATAGCCAGGGATATGTTCATTGTACCCACTTCAATAGTTGCTTCAGAATCTGCTTTCAGTCTTGGAAAGAGGGTGGTGGACCCTTTTAGAGCTCAACTCACCCTAGGATGGTTGAGGGGTTAGTCTGCTTGAGGGATTGGTTAAGAGGAGGAGGGTTTAATGAATACAAGGAACCCTCGTAAGACGAGATGGAGCTGTATACTGAGTTGGAAAAATTTGAACTTGGTAAGTGTTTACTGTTTTTTTTTTTTTTTCAATTCTGTTTTAGTTTTCGACAATTTGGATACTTTGTTTCAAATTCTAACTTTGTTTTATTTTACTGTTTTTCTAGTTTGTGGGACTGTTGAATACTTGGATTGAATCAAATGAGGTTGTTTGTAATTCTGAGCTATGAAGGCTGAGTTATGAAGGCTGAGGAATGAAGGCGGCGGTTTTTAAGATCATTGGCTCATTGTTGCAGATTTAATGTTTATGTGTTTATGTTTAGTATTAGGCATGAAGGCTGCTGTAGTTTCTGGATTTGTTAAGTTTATGGATTTAAAAATAGGGAAAAAAATGCGAACCGTACCCGACGTTCGGTTCATTAGTAACTTCAGTGTCTTAACTTTAAAAAACATCACATTGGTACCTGAGTTTTAACCCCGACCCAACATAAATACCTGGAGCCGTTAACCCCGTTAGGGAGACTACCAACTGTCATATTTTGAAGGGTATTTTTGTCTCTTTGTATCTTAATCCATTATTTTTTTTTCTTTGAGCATTTTTTCCTCTCTCTCTCTTCTTTCTTATCTTCTTCTTCCCTCTCTCCAGATCAACCTACAAATGAATTAAAGGAAAAATGCATAACCAAATTGATACAAGTGCACTGATTTACATAACACAAGCACAACAACACCGCACCAACAAAAACTACATTTGACAGGACCCGCCCCAGATTTCACCCTGAAATCTGAAGTGGCCGTGCGGGGCCCACCTTAGAAGAAATTCTACCAAAAATTTGGCAGAACTTCCCTTAAAAATGGACTACCCAAAACCTGTAGAAAGACATTTACACTTCTAATGTCAAACACCATCCTCAATTCCTGGAGCCACCCTGCTCCCCAAATCACAACATCTTCCAATTCACATTACACAAATCTCAACTTAATAATATTCATCCCATAGGTTATCAGAGCAATTCTAATATAAAAGATAAATAAGGAAAACATGGATAAAATGGATACGCGGAAGCTGTGCTATTGACTATGCCTCAACTCCATGTACGCCCAACCTCATCAACTAATCTAGTCTGCAAACTGAGCATTTGAAACCGAAGGGCCCAGGGGAAAGTAATTGAAATACGCGTTAGTGTGAGTGGACAAAAATAAATAATCAAGATAATTTAAATGAAGCAAACTTGAATACTTTCCCACGTATTTAAACTTATAAAACCTCGATGCAAGCAACATTTGTAAAATGTATTTCTTTAAACTCAGAATCTCGTGAAAACATACCAGCCCCGCTGGTTAAGAAAAATCAGACTAGCCCCGCTAGTCAAGTAACAATAGGATATGGGGAAGAAGAGATCACCATACAACGAAGGAGCCTCCCAGGCTCGGGTCGGAGCCTCCCAGGCTCTATCCTCGACTTCGACCCACAAACACAAAGTAAGTGAGGAGGAGCCTCAACTGCAACTCACTTGAGGAGGAGAACTAAAAATAAAGCAACCCAAGTATGGTGAAGGAAACATTCGAAAACCAGTAAATCCATAAAACTTCCCCAAAATCTCGCGAAAGAAAGCACGAGCACGATTCCCAACCGTACTCGGTAAATCTCAAGAGAAAAGAAATAAAATAAATAACGACGTGTCCCACACGTCAAAAGTATTCCCAAACCGATAGCCAAATAGTCGGGATTAAAGTAGATTCATAAACAATAACCCAAAACTGAAATCATCACTAAAGAATTCCCAATGCCAAAACCGAAAGCCGTTAAATAATCAATAAATATAATTCCATCGAAAATCTCATTTTCAAAAATAAATCCATAAAGCTCAACATCTGTTAATAATATATAATATTAATCCCCATAATTTACCTCGGAAAACATATTCATCGAAAATCACATAAATCATAAATTCAAATAATACTCATATGTCGAAAATAAACCATCGAAAGCTCAATATCCAAGAAATAGTAACACAAATCCATTTCGCAAATCATAATCAAGATAAAGTATATTCAATCTCCGAAAATCATCCTTGAAAGCAAATCCACGAGATAAATCGAAAATCATCCTTGAAAGCAAATTATATGCTCGAAATATAACGTGATAAATAAATAAACCATTAATTCAAGAAACAAACGCATGTATCATCGTTTAAAACAAAAGTCCACTCACAGTACTATTTTGGCGACCACGCCTACAGGTTTCTTCGTCGAGCGGTAACTCGGTATAGCGCCCTGTGCACAATTATATTCCGTGAATAACAATTCGGCAATTAAATACGATTCCAAAATCAATCCTCTTAAGTCAACATCTCCATTTCCTTCTCCGATCCAACCCAAACTTTACCACTAACACCAAGAAACTCTGGTCAGAGCTCCAGCCACTCCGACGTTCTTGTCGTCGTTCGATTGATCGGCGATCCTGAACCTCCGCAGTCTCACCATCGACGCTGTTATCGTTTTGGCACTCATCGTTCCAACCCTCGAGGATTTTCGAGGAGTTGCCCAGCGCGTCATCACCGTGGTCGTGGTTATCGTTCCAGCCCCCGAGGATTTTCGAGGAGTTGCCCAGCGCCACCATCGTCGGCGTCCGTCTCTCGCCCCGACGCCGACGATATCAGCCCCATGCTTCTCTCGTACACAATCGAGTTCCAATACAAGCAGGCACAATCACCTATCTCTCTCTTACACCAGCACCGGCGAGAAATCACAATCAGCTTTAGACGTGGGTGCCCATAGCATTTTCTGGGTGCCCAAATCAAGTTTTTTTTTTTTAAGTAATGGGGCAGAAGGAAAGAAAAAAAAAGTTTTGAATGTCTACTGGGGGACAATAGACGTCTATTGGAGAGCAATAGACGTTTTAAATTTATATAATCTCTTCGTTTTTTTTCTTTAATCAAAGCTTTATTTATCTAATTTTAGGAATATTAGTTCCCATTCCGGTGACCGAAAATTCTATTAGGGGGCAAAAAGACTATTGGGGGGGCATAAGACGTCTGTTGGGGCAATAGAGGTTTTCAGAAAATTTCGGTGACGGGATTCCGACGGCGGTTGGTGACCGGAATTTGGCAAAAATTGGCCGGAATCCGACGGCCAGTGACCAGCTCCGGCGAAGTCTCCTATGGTTTCTCTCTCTCTCTCTCTCTAAATAACAAAGGTGAGAGGGTAAAATGATATTAAAAAAAAAATAAAAAAATCTTAATAGGGTATTAGGGAAGACCTCCTTAGGGGGGTGTATTGTATATGAAATTAGTGGAATTTTTAAAGAAATCTATGGAATTTAAAAATCTGGGTGTATTCAATATAGACTTTTAACAGTCCATGAAAGTCTTGAGGTATTCAATTAGGATTTTTAAAGATTTCATGAATTCCACCAAAATCTAGGGGTATTCAATTAGGACTTTTAAAAATGAATAAAAGTACAGAGGTATTCAAAATATCATTCATACTTATGGAATTAGAAAATCATGGATAATCATGGATTTTATAGTGTTAACTATACATACCAAACTCCAATAATTTTCCAGCCTCCAGACCAAAGATTTCAAAAAGTCTATCAAAGTTTCCTCTTAAAAAAAAAAAAAAAAAAAAGGTCTATCAAAGTTCTTCTCTCTACGCACGAAGAAGTTTGTCCTTCATCATCTCTCTTTCTTAATTTTTTGTCTTTTCTCTAATCTTTTATGATATCAACCTTTTTTGATACCCAACATGTTCATTGTAGTTGTTGAATGTGATTTTTATTTTTTGTTTTTTTTCAATTGTGATACTTCGAACCCTAATAGCAATAAAAATGATTTATGAAACCCTAAAACTCAAATATTATGGTCTAACCCTAAGACCTTGAACCATACTAAATTTTATCTTATTAATTAATTATTCTCATTAATTTGAATTCATATTATGGTTCAAAAAAAGGTTGAACAATTGAATTTCAATTGATTGATTATAGATCAAGACATTGACCAATATTGCTACAATATATGTTAATCGGCGAAAACAAAATTGATGAGAATAATTAACCATAAACATCAAGTGATCTATATTGTATATTTATGTTGTTGGGAGATTAGGAATAAGAACAAACTCGCTAGACAGACTAACAATCATTTATTTGAGTCAATTTCTATTAGAAGATACTGGAGCATTGAAGAGACAACAAGTTATTATTTTGTTTTGTGTTTGGGCTGCATTTGCTTTAATTTTTTTGTTTGTTTTTTTATTTTTTTATTTATTTTGTACATCCTAGGAAATCTGTAGAAGTCATTCATAATAAAGTATATAGATTTTCATGAATCAATAAAAGTCTGTTGCTAAAATCAATGGTTTTAAGAAATCCATAACAGTCTATCAACTTTTTAAAGAGTCTGTGGACTTTTCAAAAAGTCTGTCATTTAAAAAAAGTCTGCACAAATCCAAATACAATACACCCCCCTTAGAGTGTTTTGGGTAGGAGGGAATTTAAGTTTTTTTAATGGGGCAAGTGAGAAAAAAATCTCTAAAAATAGAGTAAATAGATAAAAAAATACAGTTGCGGTTTGGTTTGGATGCGAACTGCACCGGCCCGCATCCACCCTTAAAATAATAAGCATCATGAATGAAAAAGAAAAGGACACGGACGGACAGACCAACAGCCCAGAATTTTTATTGACGAAGCGGATTCTTTGTGGCTTCGCCGCTGCTTCGTCCGGCCACCTCTAGCTACGAAATTGGTATCATTCTCTTCGACAAATCGTAGGAGGAAAGGTTCGGCCATTTCCGGCGTATTTTTCAAATTCCGGCCAAGTCCGGAAATATTGTAGGAGGAGACCGACTGGGCTTTGTTCGCCTTTGAGTTCTCTACAAACTCACCAATTTTCACATCTCGATTCAATCCGAGGAAAGACGACTTTCGATTTGAATTTTCGGGCTGCCGAAGGTTTCGTGGGCTAACTCACTTTGTAAGGTTGCTCCTTTTGTTCTCTACAAGTTCATCAGTTAGGTTTGGCCGGGTTGCACAGCCGCTTGTGGCGGCGTATGCTTTAGTAGTTGGGTAGAATATAAACGAACGTACTAATATAAATATTCATGCAATTCTTTCTCTGAAATATTAAATTTGGCCATTGGAAATTTTCTTCAAGTCTCAAGACTTCAATTATCTTTTTGCCTTATTTCGGATTTTGAGGACCTACATTCTGGTTTGATCTTATGGTTTTCATTCTCAAGCTTGATTGCAGTTTCTTGCGGTTTGATCTCAATTTTAAGAAACTTTGTGATTATTATTATTATTGTTATTTCGGATAATTATTACTTGAGACTTGATATCGAGAATGGCGAATGTATGCGATTTATTGGTCTCTCTCTTTGCAAGACTTAGACTGAGATATTATATTTTCAGTTGTTAGTTATTGATTTCAAAGAGGAGGGGATATTTCAGACTTTTTAAGGATTTCTTGATTTACCGTATAGATTTTTATCTAGGAGAGTATTAGGTATTCAGAGCATTCATCATCCCCTTGTGTGGCGAGGTGATCTGATTGCCTTAGTGGCAAGATCACCAGAGCCCAGCATCCACTTTTATGTTAGTGGTTGATTTTCTTCCCCGCTGTTACAAGGATTTTATGGTTTATTCTTGATGATTTACATATGCCTTTTCTTAAATTATTACTTTCCAGTTTATTCAAATTAGTCCAAATGCATGCACGGTAAAGAAGTGGAAAAACAACATAAAATCTATTTAATTTTTTATTTCTTATTTTAATTTTGTCGCACCCTTTCGTTCCTGTTTGCACAGTTTGGAGGTCAGGCATACTTGGAGTCGAGGCATAGTGTTCCACCGCTTTCATTTTGATTGTAAGTTCTTATTTGACCTATATATTTATAAATATATATTGTTTTTGGTTATCCTTTTAGATAGCTATGAATTACTAACCTCTGTATTCATTGTAATTAGTTGAGAAGTTTCAGTTGTATTGGTTAGAGACCCTTTTATTTGTAGTTGTGGGAATTTGTTGTTATTTATGTCGAATGTTCGGTGAGATTTCTCATAAATTGGGTCCTACAAGGTCACTTCAGATCTTAGGGTGTAATCTGGGGCAGGTAATGTCAACTTTGTTTGAAGGCATTAGGTTTTCAGATTCTGTAGACTTTGTGCGGTTTTTTTGTTATCTTATATGCTCGGTAATAATCAATACCTCTCGGGAGATGGCTCGGCCATAGCATTTCCCATCAGATACTATTTGGTGTTGGTATGGTCATCATGTGTGTAGGATATGTGTGTGTTGTTCCCCTCAATTGCTTAACCTTGATTTTCTCTCAGGTAATATGCCTCATAGGTGTTGACCTTCTAAGGACACTCCATCTGTAGTTGAGGTTACAGGTGACTACTTCTCAGTTGCTGTACCCAAGAAGCAGGTTCTAGGGAGTTTAGTAGCGGCTCTTCCGGGTACTAGTTCTGATTATAGTATGGAGCAAGTCAAACAACCCGGAGCTAAGACCTATGCCATCGATCCGGCTATGGCTGAAAGTTTGATCACCCGACTTGAGAGTGAGTTATTGCATATGAGGCAGGGTGACATGACGGTGTTGGAATATGGGCGACGTTTCAATAGCTTGTATCGTTTTGCACCTGCCTTGGTGGCTAATGAGAGGGATAAAATCCACAAATTTCTACAAGGACTACGCGATCAACTCCGTGTTATGTTAGCGGCTACCTTATTTACCGAGTTCAGTCAAGTATTTTTGGCCGCCATGAAGTGCGAGGACAGACTTTTGAAATGTGTACAACCATTAGAGGCGGGTTCCCCTAGCCCAAGTCCATCCAAGAGGGCTACCGCTATTTCGAGGTCCGAGGCTTTGACCGGTAGTAGACCTGACAGTTTTGGGTCCGACTCACGACAGAGTTACAGAAGACGTGAACGGAGGCGGGGCAAGCACTATAAGCGACAAACCAAACGGGCCAGGAGTAGTGTTAGCGGTTATAGTAGAGGTTCTAGAAGACTTCCCATTCAGAGAGACCGTCCACAATGTCAGACGTGTGGCAGGCACCATGATGGACAGTGCCAAGTAGGACTATACACGATAGGGAGTGTGGTATGTTTTCATTGTGGCCAACATGGTCACTACTTGAGGAAGTGCCCTCAACTGACTCAGGGAGCTACTTCAGTGCCCATCTGAGCATCAGTTAGGCATCCAGTAGTGCATCCAGCAGTGAGACTCATACTAGTACAGCATGCCGTGGTAGCAGAGCAAGGCAGAGGGTACTGAGGATGCCCTAAGACTGACACCAAACTCCATGCCATGATCCAATAGGACCATCACGCTACATAAAGGTTAGCTTTTGGGAGAACCATAAATTTTAGGAACTTGTTAGAGAGTTGTCTCTTAAGTCAAAAGTGGACATTCCATTAACCTTAATTAGTACTTATTCCTATTTATGAATTATCCAGTCTTGTTTTTCCATTCATTTAATTTCATCATATTTCTTTTACTCCAGTTTGGACATCTAATGATTTATGAATTACGACCCAAATTCTTAATATATTTCTTTGTTCTCAGCTTCCTTAATTACAAAAGTCTCTTAGCTTATATTTATTATTAAAAATATTATCGTTATATTTTTATTTCTAAGACACTTTTCAGTTTTCCCAACCAAAAAACTCAAGAAAGAAAAAGAAGTCTTTCTGTTCTCTTTCCCATCTCATTCAACTCTCCCATTCATGACTTTTCCACACTTAAGCTTAGAAATACTGCAAGTCTAGCTATTTTGCTTCTAAGTTGACAACCAATAACACTCTTATTCCTGCGATTTGTTCCTCATCATATTAGGAGGTATGAACCCATAGTTTGATTTATTTTCTGTCGAATTTCCCAACTTCTTCAACTACAAATTTTTATCTTGCCTTGCATGTATTGCAAACTTCCTATAATTCAAACACTGCACCATGACAGATTAATTGGGGGAATTTGAGCTTTCAAATTGCTGAGCTTCTCTGCTTCGCATCTCGAACAGAAGCTTCAGTTTGAAACTTTCTTTTGGTAAGAGACTTCTACAATTAGTTAAATTTCTATCCATTTGTTTGTTCAAGGTTGTTGTGGAATGCTTTTCTCAAAAAAAAAAAAAAAAGGTTGTTGTGGAATACACTTTTGAGTGTAACTTAATTTTGTTAGCTTCATTAGAACTGAAATAGATCATGTTTAAGATGGTGCACACCATATGCTCGATAAAATTCCTCAAAGACAAAAACAAAGCCAAACCAGTGGACTTCTCTATGATTTTCAAAAAACGTATACTTGTTTTAACCTGAGTTTTTGATACATTAAAATAGACTCTTCAATGATCATTTTGAATATGGTTTCATGAAAAACGAAGTTAGAATGACATATTTAAACTTTCTTTTGCTATTTTGAATTTCTGCAGAATTTAGCATTTCACTTACTTTGAATTCTTGATTGACCATTCATTTGAACTGCGAATAACTTGAAATTTTGCGAATAGTAGCTTTACATGTCTACTTTAAATATGGAGAGTGTGCTTGAAATTACTAAAAGGATGACTGATGGTGAATTTTTCTTTCATGTTAACAGTTTTCTGAAAATTTCTCAAACTGGCAGCAACTTTGTTATAGAACAATTTATTTGAAGAACTTTTACCCTTATGTTAACACTTAATCTTGAGTATGTTAAATTGGATATGTCAAGGATGATTTGAAACTCAACTTTCAGTCCAAGAGGCTTACAACAGGTTTCACCTTTGTTGAAAAGTAACAGCAAACCATCTTACTCACAATCTTTGTTTTCTGGTCATTGCTATCAGTGTTTTCCTTTTGGTATAATTCCAAAGTGGTGAAGCTTAAGCTATTGTTCAGTCAGGAAGTGTGTGTAATAGTTTCAAGAGAGAGAGTATTAGAACTGTTGATGGTTTGCGTTTTTCATAATAAGATCAAGGACTCTAGTTGCCTGAAGATTGGTTTAGTGGTGCTTGCTGGGATTTGTAAACCATTGTTTCCAGGTAGGGGGTCTTCACTGGTTAGAGACATTTCTGGAAATACTTTTAGGTTTTTAAGCGTATAAATTGCATAATTTTTAAGTGGTGACCTGAGAGTGAAGGGAGCCAAACTTTGGGTTTCGACCCCCTAAACCTCCAGAGGACGTATACTGTATATTTATGCATGAGTTCTGGTATATTTATTGTAGCAAGCAGTTGGCATTAAGACCGGTCTTCGGTTTTAGAAAAATGGGTACGCTTTTCATGCGTGTTTTTACCAGGATCACCTACATAATTTAGTTTTCTGTTACTATTCTGTTAACTTTGATGGTACCAAAATCTAATTCGTTTTCAAACCTAGCTAGCATTGCTTGCTAGTGGGCATATGTAAGTGATGCTCACCTCTATCTATTTTAGGTACTATGCACGAAACTGAAAAGGAGCAAATCTGCAGTGGTGGCTTTTGACATTTGAAGCTCGTCAACCTCTGTCCTTTATGGTGTATATTTTTGCTTCTGAAATGTTGATGCTTCCTTGACTCATTGAGCCTCTGTTGTCCTTAAACTGCTATTTGGGAAAACGGGAAGTAGCTTGCTATGGTCATGAAATATGTACTAGGAGGCTCATTTTGGTCTTGTATAAATGTCCAGAACATCCATCTATAATGAATCACTCAGTATTCTGTTTTGGTCATGTATATATTGAAACCAATGTTCCTTCAATCGGCATTTTGTGAACCAGAACTTCATCTCATTCTTTTTGTTTTTAAAAGCAACCAGTATCTCAAATGTCATGCTATGACACTTGGGGGCTGAGTGATGGTCTTGTTCAGGGTTATTGTGAAGTAGTCACTAACTCATCCTATATTGTAGTTCAAGCATATATCTTTTTGGCGTGTCGACAAGCCATTATCTCTCTCAAGCTTTTAGCCAGAATTATGGACATGCCACAGTCAAGTACTTTCCACCGTGGCCATGTGATCCTAATGTCAAGATGACATTTGTATTCCAAGTCTTAATCCAAGCCAAAGAGCCGATGCTAGTCTTGATACTATGATTTATATTCTGGATTATTCTTTATCCCCATAGCTCTCAGTCATGTCTCACACTTTCATTACCGGAGGAGTCTGGAATGAACCAAAACAATTGTAGACCAACAGATGCCGTGAGGATTTCCGTTAGATTGACCGCGTCAACTCGCATATGACAGGAAAGATGAAACTGTAATTGGAGTTGTTACCATAAGGGGTTTTAAGGGAGAAGGAGAAAGGCATGTGCATCGAGGAGGTCGGAGATAAAGGTCCAGTTTGAAGAAACCATCAACACACAGAGACTCGTAAGTATCACTCTTCTCAATCTCTCTGCAATTTCGCTTGTTAGGATTGTGAATTATTCCAGGTCTGGAAATTGGTTGTTAGTGTTTTCAGGTTGAGATCTATGAGGATAACGATAATGCATGCGAGCAAGGACGAGTTTGCGGCTCTGCTCTCAGATCGATGACCAATATGTGTTCACTGCATTTTATCATAGATTGAAACGTACGGGTGTGTGTCTTTCTCTCTTTCTCTTGCATCTTCTTTTGGGATTTTTAAATGTGAGAAATTTGATCATCCGAAGACAAAATTTGTGATCAAGTTTAGCAAAGCAGGAATGTTCTATTGATTTAGGTAGAATTTAACCATTTGTAAACTTTACTCTCGAAACTCTAACTCTGATGTTTGCATAATTGCATATATGAGATACCCATCACTCATGCACCCACCCTTCATCTGTTTATTCGTACATGACTAGAAGGATTCCTATGCTATGTGCAGATCCATGAGTACCATAGGAGACATCCAGCTGCACGTACTAGTTGCTGATGCCAATGAGGAACATGAAGCACTGCTCAAACAGGAGCCTCAAGTGGAGAGGTCAGTCTATATCTTTTTACACATCTGTAAACAATGCTTGAGGTTACAAAGACAAGGGAATTTACTATTGCTTCAGTCTTTTCTCTTTCAACATGAGATTGGAAAATCGATTACCAGTGAAATTGCTAAATTTTCAGATGAATGATTGATTCGCCTTCAGTGAGATTGGAACTTATCACTTGCCTTCAGACGATTGATAGCAACAACTATCCTGAGGTACTATCTATACGAACATCTTTTGGTCTATATTATTTTTGTGGACAACACAACTGTGAGTTTTCTTGTTTTCATTGCAGACTGTGAATTGTATGTTTATCATTAATGCTGGTTCTGGTTTTAGAATGTTGTGGAGCACTGTGAAGTCCTTCCTTGATCCCAAGACAACTGAAAGGATTAATGTCAGTATACCTTTTGAGCTAAAAGTTATAGTTCTTGTCAGGACCATATTATTAACTAGTGGAAGTTTATTCCTCCAGGTCCTTGGTGACAAGAGCAAGTTACTTCAAATAATTGATGCTAGGTAAGCCTCTAAATGAGCAGAAGCTTATTTTAGCTCACTCTCTTTCACAAGTAAGACAAATAACTCTTTCAGCAAAGTATTTTAATGAAAAGAAATGCTTGATGAGTTGACAGCAACAGTTGAATTGGGGAATGGCTTTATTGGAGGTATAGGCGCGGTGTTATAATGGTGTGAGCGAGTGTGAGAGTTGAACTTATTTGAGGCATAGCAGGGTGCTAAAAATGTGTGATTTTTGGTTAAAATTGTGACAGTGGAGCCAAGTCTAGTATTCCAGACAGAAGAGATTGCTTAGAAAAAGATCAAATTGTTGTTATATATCCCAAGCTTTTCTTTTAGGTCCAGTGAAACATGATTTGGGAGGTTTATGTTGTGTTTGTGGATAGTTTGATGGGGATTCAAGTGAGAGATAGGATTGTATAAAGTGGCCATATTACAGTTGCTTCAAACTATTGATAGATATTGTAAAGCCCACACATGTATGACAAAGTTGTTCTTTTTCTGTCTCATAATTCTATTGAGTTTGCGGATCGCTATAACACCACCCTAGTTTGCCACAGATGGCTTTTCTTGGCATGTCACCCTCGCTTGTGGCTGCGAGTTGAACGATCCATTAAAGATCCATTGGAGCCTGGCGTCTTCCCCAGTATTGAGACAGCGGTTGCTGCCGCAAGGTTTGTAAAGTTGTATCTGTCTGTATTCCTCTTTAGCTCATTCGGTGGAGTATTAGAACTAATCATTCTTGTTTTTCGTGACATGTTTTTTGTTACAGGCTTGGCGACACCATTCTAATTTCAGCAGGGGGAAAGCATCTTGCTTCTGATACTTAAATAGAAAATAAGCCACTTTGCCTGGTATGTCTCAAAGTAATTAAGACAGTTTTTGCTTGCATGTATACACCTCTAAATATGGGAGATTACCTTGGTATGCTAAAGAATCAGCAAAATTTAAATCTTGTCAGTGAGGGACTTGTTAAGTCAATTTTAGTATTCCAGAAAGGCATTAAGACAGTCCAACTCTCTTGTTTAATTGGTTCCTCCCCTATTCATTGGTCAAAGCCTTCATAAGAGGTTGAAAATCAAGTATAGTTGTGCTTGAGAGATTATTAATGTTTTAGCCCAAAATAATTGAACAAGGTTTAAGTGACACTGTCTCCCCCCCCCCCCCCCCCAAGTACAAGAATGTGTTTGTCTGTTTGTTTTAGAGTTTATATAATCCTTTCTACTTGAAAAGTATGCAGTTGTCTCACCTGTACTGTACCTTTCTCAGCGAGTAATACTTTGTGTCCTACTTTCTGCTAGCTATGTTCCTTTATGCGTCGTACTACTAGTAGATCATGTGTTCTTTTGTGAAGTTATCGCACTTGTGTTGTAGGTTTTAGTGAAGTTATAGCAGACTAGCGTGATACAAGTTAAGTTGCGAACTAAGCAATTCACTTAACCAGCCTTGTTGAGAACTATGGTTTGGTTTCAATATGCCGTAGGAAATTGATCATATATCTCTGCATCCCTAATGTATCATAAAGTGAGTCTGCCTTTGCAAAAAAGTGATGCCACTTTACTTTATCTCATAAATTAACAATTAAGCGGTAGGTCATTTTGTTCTCCATTTTCTATCTCAAGTTACTTTGTTCAGATTGGTGGAGGTGAGCTGCCGGATGAGACAACCCTCATTTGTTCTCGAGGTGCAGACAGGTTTGCAAAGTATTAACTTATGCTCTACTTTATCACTCATGTGGTGTGATTGGTTTGGCATTTCTCTCTCAAATGTCCAATCACCAGGATCAACTTCCATGCTGTTATGTTTTTGCGGCAAATACATAGCAACTGGTTCCGTATCCTGCACTCTCTCCAATATACAAATTTCTTTGAAAAGCTGAATATATAAGATCAAAGAACCATGTCAAGATTATGGTTATTCTGCTTTTTATATTCTTTTCCTTAAGATTCCAGGAAAAAAAAAAAAACGTTCCAAGGGATGTATTTTGGGGTCAGCTCATAAACATGTCCTCTTGGATGCTATTTATATGGATACCATGTGTATGCCACTTTCTCTCACTATCAAGGACTTCTTTCTTCTTCTTTTGGTAAAGCAAATGTGAACCGTTGGGTGTTAAATTTGTTGCCAGTAGCAGTCTGGAAGTGATCCTGGAAATCACCACTCTTTCTTATTATTTCTCTTATAAAAAATTCATTTTGTTTGAGCAGTGCATTGGAGTTCCTGTCCACCAGCAAATTGGCAAACTTAACTGTAAAGGCAGAGCCGGGTTGTTGCTTGCTTCATAGAAGTGGAAGACTCACAATAGATGGGTGCGTGCTTCAGTGCCAGACAAATCCCCTAGACTTCCTTTCAGTCCCCATTGTGAGTACGGCAAGTGCGCAAACTCTGTTGTCTTCATCGGTGAAGTGTTATAAGGATGGTGTTTCTGTTTCTCGGACTCAAATTGGAGGTGCCAACTGCCAAGGCTGTTTCAACTAGTGGAGGCCTCTGACATTGCAGCGAGTCCGAGTCATTCATGCTCGGACGTCGACTCTTGTTTTCTGGTTTGATATGGAGCAACAATGATCTCTTGCATTCTTAGTTGGCATTTGTACAATAGTAATTGCTTTTTTCTTTTTGGTAAACTATGTACAATAGTAATTTGGAGTTGTTGCATTTATTTCATGGGTAATAATTTCCAGTATGTCTTTCCTATTGTTGCGAGCATTGATGTTAGTCATATTTCCAGTGGGTGAAATATTCTTGCAAGGATTTCCCCTTGTGCATCATTACTGATTTATTGATGTGGTTTTGTTTTGCTTCTAAAACCGGAGCCTAAGAACAATGCAGATGTTTAGTCTTTCTCCTGCGAAAGAGTGTAAGGCAGTACTTCATGGCTGTAAATTTAGAAACAAAATTACCGAGAGGCAGTGACGCTATTTGCAACTGATTTTAGTTGCATCCTTCTCCCATGCCAATGCAACACTAGCAAACACTCCTTGAAATTTATACAGAATATACGCATTGTTGTTTTAACAAATTACATAAAAGATTATACGAGTTTTCAGAATATGACTTGCATCAATGCTCGCAAAAAGTGACGTATGCCGCAGATAGTTGGAAAAGGGGACGTATATATTGAAAAGAATTAGGAAGTGGCGGAATTTCCAGAATATGACTTGCATCAATGCTCGCAAAAAGTGACGTATGCCGCAAATAGTTGGAAAAGGGGACGTATATATTGAAAAGAATTAGGAAGTGATAGAAAAACCGAAATTGCAGTAAATAAGTGACTTTATTTCCATTATCATATCCAAGACTAACAAGGATCAAAGTCCGATTACTCCTTTGTGATCCTGACTTCAGCATGCTGGAAATAGGGACTTATGCAAACATAACATGGCAAGTTACTCCAACTTCCTAGTCTGTCTTTGCATTATAATAAGGCTTCACAAAAGGATTAAATTCCCAAGGTGCAAAGAAAACAAAACACAAATCCTCAGATAGTTGGAAACCTGAAAATGTGGAAAGCAAAAAGCCAAATACCCAACGGTATTTCTACTAAAATTCCATGCATCCATTACCTGAAAGAAGAGATACCAGCAACAATCTGCAATAAGATCAGCAACATGAAATACAACATTTCAGTATCTGACATCCCGCTATGGAATTGGAATACAATCCCTTTCCGCATTGTCCTCACAATATCACAAAAAACACATTCTATTCACTCTGTGTTTCGAAAAATATAACTATACTTCCTAACTAGCCACATACACAAAATTGGTCCTTTTTGCTTTTATCAGTACCATCCAAGGTTCACAGCTCATAATACGCTCTCCATGACACTCTACCAATAGTAACAATGGTCTCCATGGTTCCATAAGACTAACAATTGATTTCATCATCTCTCCATCCAACCATTACCATTATAGCTTTTTGTACTCCCTAACAGTTAAGTGTAGAAAAACTGTCAGTTCCATTTTTCTAATGAAGTTTGCAATACTTGCATGAACAACAATTAATGTAACCAGTACATGAGTAAATATTTTCCAAACCATAACAGCTGAATATCTTATCAAAATTACAACATTGAACTCACCTAATTGTAATGCATAAACATCAGGAGGCACCATATTTAGATATTGTTTACTTTTAGATCAAGTTCTTCGTAACATATTTGTTGCAATTTTCTGAAAGACGATAAAAGTACAATATACAAGGCTCTTGCTGTAACAAATTTTAATATTTTGTTTAAACCTACTTTTTCCAATATGGATAAAAAAAAACATTCATACATGGGCTATATATACCATACATTGTAACCCTAAACTGAAATTAGCTTGTATTGGTACCAAGAATGTTTGTGACAAGAATACAGATCCTAAATTAAAAATGAAATTAACTTTGCTCTAGTAATTATTTTTTCCAAACAGACTTATGGTTAATTATTGACACTTATACGCCCTGAGTTGTCACACAACAACCCCAGAGCCCAGCTGGGAGAATAATTACTGAGCTATATACTTACCCAATATATGATATAAAAGCATGAGCTAAACTCAACTCCTGTAGCAGGTCTTCATTGGATTACCAAATCATCAGCAGAGTAATAATCTGCGATGAGCCGGGACATGAATGATGGATTATAGCCTCCATTGGAAACAAAGAGAGATTGTCAGAGGTACGTACATTTATCTAGGAAATCAGGATATATGAAACTGAAAAAGTTCAAAATACTGATCTGAAATTGATGGTTTTAGAGTTGAGGCTAAATATAAGCTATGATGGCAGAATCTAATCATAATGTTATATGTCCATTTTCATTCTTTTCCTTTGATTGAATAGAAATGCAATAGGTGAAACCTATCTGCAATAGATAATTACTTATCAGTGATAAATAGACTAACAAGCTTTGGTGGCACAAAATCAAATGTAGGATTGACTAACATGCAAAAGTAGTGAACCAGTGCCAATTCAAAAATCCATGCAATCTGAGAATTCTCCAAAATCCAGCAGCTCAGAAGGAGATCTTAACTCATTCAGCAAGACTACAGGGTTGTGTTGATACAGAAGGTACAACAGTAAGGCAAACAGACAATTTGGATGGAGAAAGTGTTAAGAGTGAAATCCAGGACAATAAGCTACAAACAGATAGTATTACCCTCAGTTCAATCCGGCTAGACCAACTCTCTTTGAGAATCCCATGAGACCAGATCCCCATTCTACCATTCTTTGTAATTAGTCTAATCATGCAAAAACAAAGCTAATAACACACTAGCAACTAACATAAACTTGAATGAAACCTAAGAGGTAATGCTATCTATTTACCATCTGACTTAATTATCAAACAGCTAAAGGAGACTCAATTCTTAGATGGGATGGATATTTCATCCCCAGATATTTGACTTAAATGATTCCTTCTACTCAACTCTTTCAAAGCTGCTCTTTACTTGCTACCCCATAGGTGGATTGTTATTAGACCAAGTTGTTTTTAACCCCAAAAATGAAAACAAAACGAAGGATTTTTCAAATGATAAAAATACAAGTAGTTTTGTGTTATGTAACCTTGTAACTGCCAGCAAGTACAACAAAAGAGACAGCATGCCTTTGGGCTGCAAGTGCAACCATATTCAACCCAACAGGTGCTATAACACCACCATTGGCCATGACAGCATGAGCACCAACTATAACCTTAAAAATACAAAATTCAATCAAGCTGGAAACATAGGATGTAGATTCCCAAATGGAAAATATAAGACTGCCTCCTACCATGATCACTTGAGATATCATAGCAAAAATTGCAGAATCAGTAATCAGCGCTGTTTGTAAACCTCTTCCAGCCAATTCTTTTGCAAGAAGATGCCCCTGATACCTAATAGAAACCACTTAATAACAAATTAGAATGGTCTAGGCAGACAATTCGCCGAAGGCAGGTAAGCTGTTGGTAGTCTGCTATTTTCTATATCTTAAGCACATCTTTTTGGGTTTAGGGTTTAAGATATGGAAACAAGTAAAGATGTGCTTAAGATATGGAAAATAGCAGACTACCAAGGAAACACCCAAACTATATGAATTAGAAATCTAAAATTTTGGAAGAATAGGTAGGACTTTGCACTAACCTTGGAGCTCCCTCTGCAACAAATACCCGAAATGATCTCTTTTTTTTCTCCTTTGCAGCAAAAAGGAATTCCTGTACTGTTTTTGAACTGCCTAGAGTTAATATAACCTCACTGCAGAAACACTGCAATTAGCATACTAAAAACAGCAGATGAAAAAAGTTATACTAAAATAAGAAAATTGAAGATCATACAGACTAGCCAGTAGTCACTCTACATAAATCTAGGTATTCTTATGGATGGAGAAGACACCCCATCCTGTCTTATAAGTTCTTTTTAGTACGTACAAACAGCAGGTACCAGAACATATAAGATATTATTCTCTTTCATGAAGTAGATCGATCACTCTCTTTCACGAGTAAGACATTATTCAATGAACACGGAGAGATGCTAAAACAAAGTTTTCAACTTAGTCATCGAATCAAGAACAAATAACGCTACAAAGAATGATATAGATCTTTGGAAAATATTACCACTCTGGCACAATAGCAAGTTTTAAAAAGAGAAGAAACAACAAAACTGAAGTAGTGTTATACTGTCTTGAACCAAATCCTGCCCACCATAGACAAGCACCCAGACCAACAATTTTTCAGCTGTTGTGTTTCATTTACAGGAGGCATTTGCATATCGGCAATTCAAGCATTGGCATAAAACACAATCAATTCTTACAAATGTGCTGTCTCATCTACCAAAAATAATAAAGGGCATCTTCTCCAAAATCAAAGAAATAATGCTTAGAATGCTAAGTAGTTGTTTATAGGATCCAGCCAAATTGTTCAAGCATAAAGCATGATCAAAGTAAGTAATATGAAACAAAGCTAAAACCTCAAGATTTGGGACCAAAATATCAAAATCATGATAGTTCTGATCCATTGACGTCACGACTGACAGTAAAACTAATAACAGATGCCACCTTTTCTGATACATCACAATTATATATGTACTGTAAGATTAACAATTAAACAAACAGTACGTAGCTGCAGTAAATGCTTGCTTGGCCTAAAGAAAACTATATATACTTACCTTGCCTTAGCAGAACCAAGGCTAATGCATGCTTGAATCGACCTGCTCTCGGTTGTGAACAAAATCCCCTTTCCAGTTGTTCTTACGGAGCGGAGCGGAGAGCACTGAATCATTGCATTGCAAGGAGAGGATGAACAAGATACCAACCCAGCAGCTGCATGTAAACCTCATCCCAGATATGCCAAAATACCAGAAACTCCTCATCCTTTTACCATGACAGCACAAAAATTACGGTTAACGTCCCATTACCGGCCAGTCAACAAAAAAGTAACCAATTTGTGAGGATGATAACTGGCCACGTCAGTGGGGCCCCTTTGGTGCAAAAAGTTTTGGTTCATT
>NC_084826.1:40031760-40219260 GCF_958449725.1 Rosa rugosa | reverse complement strand
TCTAGCAACCGAACAACATATTTTCGCAAGCGGAATTTAAAGTGAGCTAAAAGATTTGGGCTTACAATAGGAGCCCAATTTGGAAAAATAACAAATCACGAAGTAAAAAAAAGTATGAGAGACGCGCCCCAGGGTTACGGGTCTCTCGAAATTTTGTAAATGAGCGAATAGAAAACAAATAAACAAATAAATTAGTAATAAAATAAATAACTACGTTACTTCAAAATCCGATAAGGGACCAAAACCTTCCTTTTGATAAAACTAAAGAGAAATGCGTCAAGCCGGGCCATGTGCCTCCCCTGTAAGCTTCCCGACCACATGCTCGAAACCTGCACACTATAGTAGGGGTGAGCTTTCGTCCTCGCATGCCCAATAGGGGCCGACCCAACCATGCTAGGTTTGAAAAATAATATACTTGAAAATATTTACTACATAATATTGTGCACGTTTATCGAAAAATGCTTTAAGAAAAGAGGCAACCACAAACATTTGTTTTCTTTCATAAAACATATGCAGTATGCTTCACACAAATTGGAGATCCGAGATACTTACCTGCCGGCCAATATAAATCAAATCGGTGACCGACCTGGTTCGTCCTGAATTCGAGAACCGGCCAACTACTCTATAGTACTTCCGACTACGAGTAGCGAAAATGTCCATTTCCTTGCTCTGAGTCTCCTATGACTGGTTCACTGTCTATACTTATCTTTCCTCGACAAACATAGGAGCACAGCCCCCTCCGGAGGTTCACGGTTATCGACACCGTGGGATCCCTAGGAATCAACGCGTCTAGGTCCCATTCACTTTCAGGTCACAAGTACACACATACAAGGGTACAGTATCTCAACATGTAAGTCTAGCCTCGGTTTTCACAATTAGCAATTATCAGTTCTGAAAACACATGTATCACGAGGCATCGACTAATGAACAACCAAAAACGTTCTTACAGGCAACATACTATCTTAGTATAGCAGTCCACATATAATGAAAAGCCTCTAACAAGGAAGGGATAACTCAACCCACCTGGAAATGCCGGCATATTCCACACTCTGGTGCTTTCCGCTTAAGCTTCCTTACCGATCGTGTTTCCTAAACCATTACTTAGTTTGTAAGTAATTATCCAGGTAAACATCATGATCAACTTTAAGTATTCATTTTTATTTCAATGAGGCCATTAATTACTTCTTTTAACCTTTACCAATTTGGGAAACAAACTTCTTTCTTAAAAAGGAAAAACGTCCTTATCGCTCCGCTAAACTATCGCCATTCCGAGCGACCAAAGTCGAGTCGATCCTCACGTTTTAAGAGGTCGGTCACCCTGGTCAACTCTCATAGTTGACTTTTGACCTTTGACTTTGACTTCTGACTTTTGACCAAGTATTCCATTATTTACCATTATTTCTTATTTATCAAAAATAAATAAGTAAATAATTATAAATAAAGTTTTACTCTTACATTTACCCATTTACTCTTCCTTTTTCACATTTTCACTTTTACTTTTACCCTTTACCTCCTTTTTACCGAATTTACCTTTACTTTCACCTTCTTCTCTTTTTATAACTTTACCAAGGTAAAACTCATTTAATCCAACTTCATTTTCTTTATTTTCTTTCAAAAATAAAGCCACTTCTTTTCTTCTTCCTTTTCTTTTTCTTTTGGCCAAAATAACACAACAACGATCACTAAATCTTCAACACCAAAATTCCAACACTTTGAAAATTAGGTTAATAAAGTCCTACTAATTAAACCATCTCCAAATCTCTAGTTTTCACAATTTTCCACCAACCAAATAATTCAACCAAAATTAAAATCAACCAAATAAATTCCAAAAATTCTAGGGTTTGTCCAAAACCCATTTCTTACCCTTTCTTCTTCAAAACTCACGGCCTAAGCTTCCTCCTTCACCTTCTTCACCTACAAATCCGTCCAACATCAATACCACAACCAAAAACTCGAAAACAAGGTTGCATGGATAGATCCTTACCACAAATCCTTGCCAAACCCATAGCCTAGCCTCTTGGTTTAGAGAGAGAGAGCTGAAGTGAAAAATGAGAGGGTTGAGGCTAGGGTTTGGAGAAGTGTTCCTTAAATACTTCTCCCCAATTTTTATTGTGAAAAGTCTAAGTTGCCATCCTTTTGGGCCAAATGGGCTTGGGCTGCTCTATTTTATTTTTCTCTTAATTTTCCTTAAGCCCACTCCGAAAATACATCTTCAAACATCCTTATTTCTCCGACACTTTACCGAATCATTTGGGAAAATTTTCCGGGCTTGTCCTAAGCCTCGATACTTTAAAAATAGTTCCCTAGACCCAAATTATATTTTCTCTAATTTCTTAATCCTTTTAATGGCCTCAAAATCTTAATCTAATCTCGAATACATAATTTCATACGTTATGCGACAAATTAAAATAACAAGAAAAAGTACAGGGGTCTACAGAGCTCGTAACTTTTCTTTTATTCATTTTTCGTCGGAAATTTCCTAGATCAATTCTTGACTTCGTCTTAGGCCCAAATGAAAGAACATTGGCCCAAACTTAAATTGTCGGCCCAATAGGTGGTCTCGACACCAAAACAATTTCCAAAATCGATTTCTTCACTTAAATCACCTTGCGAAAATCTTATTGGTGAAAAATTACATTCTAAAAAGGGAAAATTTCGCAAACAGTACACCAAGTAAAGGCCACTAATAATTCTTATACATAAAGTTCCAAACCAAACATTTCGGTACACGAAATCTGAAACTCGACCCACTATCAGTACACGACGTCAATTTTTGACACCAAAATGTCCATTATGCCCTCAGTTCTTTTTTTTTTTTAATAAAACTTTTTTTCTGTTATTTTTTTTTCCTTCGTTTTTTCTGTTATTTTTTTTCTTCCTTCGTTTTTATCTCTTTCTTTCTTTTCACATGACTAAATATTGGCTGAGTTACAAATCTAAGCTGTAGGACCATAAATCTCACCAATTGGAGGGCAAGGGCGGCGTTGGAAGCGAGGGAGTGAGCCCGGAAGAAGGAAGAAGAAAGAGATAAAAACGAAGGAAAAAAAATAACAGAAAAAAAAATTTATTAAAAAAAAAAAGAACTGAGGGCGTAATGGACATTTTGGTGTCAAAAATTGACGTCGTGTACTGATAGTGGGTCGAGTTTCAGATTTCGTGTACCGAAATGTTTGGTTTGGAACTTTATGTATAAGAATTATTAGTGGCCTTTACTTGGTGTACTGTTTGCGAAATTTTCCCTTCTAAAAATTAAACAAAATTTTCGGGGGCCCACACTCTACCCCCGTTAAAATATATTTCGTCCTCGAAATTTGCCCAATGCATGAATAAGAGAGGTTACTTCTTTTCACCTCGGGCTCGAGTATGCACAATGCATGAGTGAGAGAGGTTACTTCTTTTCACCTCAGACTCGAGTATGCACAAGACATGGTTTTACCTTCCTCTGATACTTTTTGAACCTTTACCATTCACATGGTACATCTTACTCCACTTATGGGGACGACCTCATCAAACTCTATAACCATTTGTTTTTCGCAAATTGCACTTTTCCTCTATCACATTGTGTGTGTATGTGCAAACATTTTATTTCATAGTCTCACCCAACTCCTCTGAGCTCCATACTATGGGCTATGGAATTATCGTTTCAGCGTTTCTGAGAAGTGCAATGAACCTTAAAACAAATCGGGGACGAACACTTAGTCACCCACTAGCCTCAATAACAACATACTGCAAAGCAGTGGTAAATCCATGACACGCTCAAAGTAGCACGCAATTTAACCCTGTTGTCAAATGTAGTATAAAGAAAGTAGGGATCGTTCTATCCGGGGAATGAGGGTACACCTGTAATTGTGTAAACAAATAAAGAATTAAAATAATAAAGTATTATTTACAAAAAGAATAGAAAGGAAAGAAAATATATACAAGTGAACACAAATAAGGGGGGGGGGGGTTTATGATTATAGAATCGGATTTAAAATAAAATAAAATAAAGAGAATGTAAAAACACATTTACAAGGGTGGAACGTAAGGAACAAAGATCAAAACTACATCTATATGCAAGAAATCCGGTTACAATTCTAATAGTTGGTTATCTATGAGACGAGAATATATCAACCAAGAAACAAAGATCAAAGCAACCAATGTCCCTTATTTTACTTCCCTTTACACAATTGATCAAGCAAAGCACCTAACCAATATATTTTGAAAACAGGTTTCACACAATCAAAGCAACCATGCAAACTCAAGTTTCAAATCATTAAGAGCAAGTGAAAGTTTAGTCAATAATTGTATTAATCCTAGTACACAAAGCATGTCTATTCAATAACACAAACCAATTGATTTCGACTTTTGTCCAAAGCCTTTACTACTTCTTCGAATTAGGGTCACAAAGCATGAACCTAATTACTAGCTCCAATTATATGCAATCATTCTAAGTTGCGCACCAAAGAACAAAAACATATAAAAGTTTTCCATAAAACAAAATCAATTGATCAATCTCACATAAGCAACATATAAATCAACATATAGAAATCACAACTTTATTTCAAAACATATAAACGGGCTTTAAACTTTGCCCTTAACATTATTTGTTAACTAGAATTCATAGTCTTACAAAATCAAACAAAGAAAACAAGAGAAAGGATATAATACACCTTGAAAGATGAATGATAAAGCCTTGAGACGAAGAACTTGAAGATCCTTGAAAGCAAGCAATCTTCTAGGGACGACACAAGGGTGGATGACGGCTAGGAAATTGATGTATTGCATGGCTTCTTCTTCTTCTCCTCTTTCCTTGAAAATGCAGAACTAGAAGACTAGAGAATAAAAAGGAAAATGGAGAGGAAATGGAGAGACAAAGAAGATGAAATGGATGAAGGAAGAGATATTTATTTTTCTCACAAAATATGGTATTTATAGAAATACATTGTAGTGTGAATGCAATGGTAAGAAGTCCATTATAATGGCTTCAATGATCATAGCTGCAACTCCACATGGTTGCTGCAATTATGAGAGCTGCCATGCTTGTTGCTTAGCTGCCATGCTTGTTGCTTCCCCATATACTTTATTCCACACAAGTCTTCATACCTATATTTACACACTCAAGTACTTATCTATACACTCAAGTACCTATTACAAGATATAGATATTTATACTATAATATATTTATACTATAACAGTCTAAATGTTCTGTCAAAATGGTACTCAAGTTTGAAAACAAACTAAGATAGATGATGAAGAAACAAAATTGAGTTAGAACTCATTTGACACAAAACAGATTTCCGGCAGACTTGACCTCAGTGCACTAAAATGATCATAACTTCTTCTAGAAAATAGATATCGATGAGCTGTAAAAAGTTCTGGAAACTAGACATCCGTAGCTTTCCAACCATATATAATTTTCTGAGCAAAACCGTTGAAGTTGACTGATCTGCACTGGCAGTTTTCCGAATCTGTAATAGATTTGATTTTTAAAGAACAATTTGTGTCCAATTTGGTAATGATCTTCTTGAGACTTCTAGATGCTTCCACATGTCTTCCACATCTTGTTTGAAGTAGAAACATCAAGAACCTTCAAGAATCTTCATTTCTTTCCATTTTCTTGCTTCCTACAACTCATTTTCTTCGTTTGTAGCTCAAATGTACCTAAAGACATTAAACTAAGTTAAAATGATTAAGTTAAAGGAAATAACATAGCAAAATGTGAGTAGAAAAACACATAAAACGTCGCATAAAATGCTCCTATCAATTTCCCCCACACTTAGCTTTTGCTAGTCCCTTAGTAAAATCAAAAACTAACAAACCAAAAAGACTAAGACACAAAACAAAGAAACCAACGAAAAATTGACTAAGTATGGAAACAAAAACACAAAGAAGAAAAACGTCACACATAAAAGACTAAAACAAAAACTAAATTCAAAGACAAAGACCAAGATGTTGACATCACAAAGACCTCTATTGCCCTTTAACATATTGTCTCAGAAATCTCATACTTTCAAGTCACCAAGATTAGCACTTAACCAAGAATCACATCATCAAGATATTCAAGAGCTAATTACAAAATATAATCCACATATAAGCATGTAAGACTTGGGAGTAAACAATGGTGGTGAGTGGAGCTCAACATATTTCAAACAAGTCATGATTCAAACCTCACATGGATATATCACTCTTTCTTCTCTCAGATTCAAGGCTCATGCTTAAAAGCTTATAATCACTCAATTATATGTGAGAGAAAATATTTTGAGGCAATCAAATAGCTCACATATATAAGAAATGAAAAGCACTTTGTGAATATAATTTTCAAGATCTCATGAAAGATATCAACTACTTGCACAAATGGACCCAAGCCATAGGTTCAACTTTTAAAACTCATCTCCACAGATCAAAGGCTGTCCCATTTTAAGGATCAAAAAGGTCTTTATAAAGGGTTGTAATGGGGCCAAGGCTTAAGGTTTAAAGAAACAAAGGGATAGGAAAATCACAAAGTATCCTAAAAACCTAGTAGAGCACTTATTAATGTAGAGAGACTAAATGTCGAATCCACCATGCAAACATGACGCCATGTATCCTCCAAAGCTTTATAAAAGGGCCAAGTGGCATCATATTGTGCCTATGCTTCATTCTAACCTTCTCTTGAACAAGTGTGAATTGGACAAAGACCAAATTTCTCAATAATGGGCCTTCACTTAAAATAAACTCCAAATCCACTAAGTATAGGGGACTAAAATCCATAAACATAAACAATAACACAACTTTTTTTTTATTTTTTTTTATTTTGCCGTAATATTCTTTTCTTTTCTGATTTTTCCGATTTTTTTTTTTCGGTAAATACATACAAACATTACATATGGACAAGTCTACCCCCACACTTGAACTCCTTCATGTCTTCAAAAGTCTTCCTTGACGCCAAAACTCCAAGTAAAGTCTCAAAAATATGCTCCACTAAGTCTTTAGAACAAAGGGTAAAGATATAACTATACTAAGGTTAAGGGTTAAGGAATTTTGAGGGTGATGAAATAAAAAGGCTCAAAGTAGGCTCAAAATGGTTAAACTAGGGGAGTCCCATGACAGGCACAAATAGGGAAACAGACTATATTTGGCTATGGTGGTAAAAATCCTAAGTGCCTTTAATCCTTTCCGAAATCAGGGACATGTATTGATAAAAGTTTCAACAAGCATAAAAGTGAATTCTAGCATTCTCTAGTCCATCAAACTTAATCTATGGCATGTAATCAATCAAGATGAAAGAATAATGAGATCAACAAAATCATCGCCAAGAAAATAAGAGTATAATTCATTTTTTTCATTAATCACTCAACAAAGAAAGGGCACATGGCTCAAATTCTCACAAGGGTTATTATGAATCATAACTTATCATCCACATGTTCATATTCTGTACCAAAGTTACGCATGCACCATATCTACTACACATTCATATGCTTTTCATTAATCATAATTAACCAAAGAATATCATAAAATATTATCCCAATCTTGTGATCCTCTTTTAGCCTTAATTTCAGAGATATAAGCTCATCCTAGACAGTTAAAAGGGCATCCTAAGACTCAAAACAAAACAAAAACAAGAACAACACATAAAGTGACGCAACATACAAGAAAAAAAACGTTTTGGACTTGGGGATATTTCTCTTCTCCTTTCGGTAACTCCTTTAGAACATGACCAGGTGAAGAGAGGAACGATTTTGGCGGAGCTCAGCTCACTTGATTGACAGGGGACGAGACCCTTTGTCAGCACTTCTCATATCCAAACTAGACCTTAGACATCACATCCCATTGGATGCGCCTACGATGAAGAAGATATTTACCCAAAATTCATTTTGACTCTAATAATAAACAAAAACCAAAACATGAATCCAAAACCTAAAAAAAAATTAACGAAATTTTTTTTATTTTTTATTTTTTATTTTCTTTTTAATTTTCTGATTTTTCCGATTTTTTATTTTGTTTTCTTTTTATGACAAAAACTAACTACAAGCATTAATCCTTCCCCCCACACTTAAATCATACATTGTCCTCAATGTTAAACAAGTTAGAGCATGCAATGAACAATTATCATGTGAATGGAATGATTAACTCAAGAAAACCTAAAAACAAAAACTAAAAACGCAAATAACATAGATACAATCAGAAAATAGTAATAGAGGAGATAGAGTTTAAGAGAGCAAATCTGTGTTGATGGCTCCTCCACAGCTACGGTTGAAATGGGTTGTCTCCCATGCAGCGCTTAATGTTTAAAGTCTTTCAGCCTAGACTTGTACCTCCATTTACTCCTTTGGAGGAGCGGTATGCGGGCGAGTGGCAGCCTTCTTGCTGGTTTCAGCCTCCGGAGGAGGGTTCTCATGGAGTGACGCAGCAGCGTCCTTGTGAGGAAACCCAGGAGGATAACTTTGCATGTTTTGGACTTCCTGAGTAAGCTTGTTTATTGCAGTGTGACAGCGGATCAAAGAGAAATTCATCTCAGAGATGTAATCGATCATGCATGTGACTCGCCAATCTGTCACCATAATATCATTGCGTAGAGAGGAACGCAGAGCATCAATCGATTCAGACAAGCTTTCCAGGGTGGCCACAGGCCGAGGAGCATGAGCAGCTGGGGAGGAAGAGGACTCTCTGGGATGCAGTCTGGGAGAGCGACGAGGCAGAGGAGTACGAGCAGCTGGGGAGGAATAGGACTCGCCGGGATACAATCTGGGAGATCGACGAGGCAGAGCAGAGGGACTGCGGGTACGCTCACGTGTAGGACGACGGTCCCCAGGATGAGTGAGGCCAGCGCAAGCGGCCGCTTGACGACCTTCTTCCTCCAGAGAGAGAACACGGCGTTGATTTACGCCCATGCGAGCTGTAACCTTGGTTCGAACCATGAGGAAGGAGAAGGAATTTTTAAAACTGCACACTTAAACAAACCCTAGTAAAATTCGGAGGAGACAAAAAAGGAGGTATATATAGAGCACAAAATATGGTAGAAATTTCAACAGGCACATGGTTTTAACATAGCTTCTCCGGGAAGGAGAAGAGTTATGACAGTTCACGGCCCAAGAAACACGTATGCACATGAAAAACTCCCCCACGTGTAAATATTCCTTTCTTTTCCGAGATTTACGGCAATTCATCTACTTTCGGCTATTGCTTGTCTGTCACTGCTCCTCGAGAACCGTTTGGTTCCCCCACGCGTCCTTTCTTTTCCTTGATTTATGGCAATTAGATCTGCTTTCGACTGTAGCTTGTCTGCCACAGCTCCTCGAGATCCGTTTGATTCCCCCACGCGTATTTTCTTTTCCTTGATTTACGGCAATTAGATCTGCTTTCGGCTGTAGCTTGTCTGTCACAGCTCCTCGAGAACCGTTTGATTCCCCCACGCGTCTTTTCTTTTCCTTGATTTATGGCATGCTTTCGGCTATTGCTTGTCTAAACCAAAATCCCCAACCCAAAAATCATTTCATCAACTCCAATCTTTCTTAAGCACCACTCTTCAGTTCTCTCATTCTCTCAACCCATTATTAATGGAACCACAAACCCAGCAACCAACGGAGGATGGAGGAAGCAACAAAGCAGCCGGGAGCAGTGCTACCATGCATTGCAAGCGGAGCAGTACCAGGTGGGCTCCTACTACAGATCAGATAAGAATCCTCAAGGAGTTTTATAACAATGGAGTTAAGAACCCAACTCCAGAGCAGGTTCAGGGGATCTGTCTCCAGCTGAAACAGTACGGAAAGGTCGAGAACAAGAACGTCTATTATTGGTTCCAGAACCACAAGTCTCGGGAGAGGTAGAAGAAGAAGTTAACTTCCGATGTTCATGTGCCCATGCAAAGATCAGGGCTTATTGGTGGATCCATTAATCTCAATTTTGGATCAACTTGTTCTGCTGGTGTTGATGGATCAATTAATCTCAATTTTGGTTCAACTTGTTCTGCTGGTGTTGGTGGATCCATCATGGAACAACGAGGAGAAGATCACCAGGAGATTGAAACCCTTCCACTGTTCCCCATGCATGGTGAGGACATCTTTGGCAACATGAAGACTACTTCCGAGGGAGGTAGCGGTTATGGCGGTGGCTCTCACATTTCCCTTGAGCTCAGTCTCAACTCCTCCGGAGCTGCTGACATGGCTTAGTATAGTATATTATTTTTTTTTTTATCATTAATTTTTTTTTTAATTCAAAAAGACTGAATGAATGCTGTTATTATTATTATTATTATATATATATATATATATTTTTTTTTAATATATAGGACTCAAAAATAAAAGACAAAAATATTTATAGGACTGAAAATGAAAGACAAAAATATAAATCCTAAAATAAAAACAAGGGAGAAAAAAAAAACTGAAAAATAAAAAGAATTAGGGAAAGAGAAAGCAAATCTGATTATATTCTGAATTGGGTTGCCTCCCAAGCAGCGCTTGTATTTTACGTCTTGCAGCCAGACGGTACCTACATTAAATAAAGTTAGTAACTATAATTAACAAAAAAAAAAAAACAAAAAAAAATATAAACAAGTAACTATGAATTACAAACTACAAGTATAATTAACAAGTATATTGTACATAAGACACAAGTGAGTATAAAACGTAAAAAGTATTTTTACAAGTATAAAGTGTGAAACAACAAAATAATTTACACATATAGAGTATTCACAAGTATTTCTTTTGTTATAAACACTATTGATATCGAATCAAATTCCAAGCGGTAAATCAAGTAAACGTGCGGCCCAAGTATAGTCGCCTAGACACAAAGTCCCTCTTACATCCTTTGGGCAACCTTACTGAAATGGCCAGGTGGGGGAGGACGAACACGAGAGGAAAAATCCATTTTGGCATGAGCTACTCCCACATAGTGGTTTAGGCCCATTTGCAAACACTTCTGGATTCAAAAACCCGTCATGAACGTTGTCCCCTTTCTAGACACCATTCCACATAGGCTATTCTTACTAAGATGAAAAAGGTCCTAAATGTGAAGACAGTTCAACAAGTGTTAATAAAGGCCGCTCTCAACCTCAAGGGACCTGAACTAGGTACCATTAAGGGGTTTAGGCCAATATTAACAAAAGAGACTTCACCTATTCCATTCAATTTACAACCTACAATTAAAATTCGTGTTCAACAATATAAATAACATCCTAGTTAATTTAAACTAAGTTTCAAACAATTTATATACAACAATTATAAACAAAAACAAGTAATTTTTCAATCCCCGGCAACGGCGCCAAAAATTGACACGCTCAAAGTAGCACGCAATTTAACCCTGTTGTCAAATGTAGTATAAAGAAAGTAGGGATCGTTCTATCCGGGGAATGAGGGTACACCTGTAATTGTGTAAACAAATAAAGAATTAAAATAATAAAGTATTATTTACAAAAAGAATAGAAAGGAAAGAAAATATATACAAGTGAACACAAATAAGGGGGGGGGGGGGGGGTTTATGATTATAGAATCGGATTTAAAATAAAATAAAATAAAGAGAATGTAAAAACACATTTACAAGGGTGGAACGTAAGGAACAAAGATCAAAACTACATCTATATGCAAGAAATCCGGTTACAATTCTAATAGTTGGTTATCTATGAGACGAGAATATATCAACCAAGAAACAAAGATCAAAGCAACCAATGTCCCTTATTTTACTTCCCTTTACACAATTGATCAAGCAAAGCACCTAACCAATATATTTTGAAAACAGGTTTCACACAATCAAAGCAACCATGCAAACTCAAGTTTCA
This sequence comes from Rosa rugosa, assembly GCF_958449725.1. Classification (NCBI taxonomy): domain Eukaryota; kingdom Viridiplantae; phylum Streptophyta; class Magnoliopsida; order Rosales; family Rosaceae; genus Rosa; species Rosa rugosa. The sequence goes on along the minus strand of NC_084826.1, from coordinate 40,207,526 downwards.
AATCATTAAGAGCAAGTGAAAGTTTAGTCAATAATTGTATTAATCCTAGTACACAAAGCATGTCTATTCAATAACACAAACCAATTGATTTCGACTTTTGTCCAAAGCCTTTACTACTTCTTCGAATTAGGGTCACAAAGCATGAACCTAATTACTAGCTCCAATTATATGCAATCATTCTAAGTTGCGCACCAAAGAACAAAAACATATAAAAGTTTTCCATAAAACAAAATCAATTGATCAATCTCACATAAGCAACATATAAATCAACATATAGAAATCACAACTTTATTTCAAAACATATAAACGGGCTTTAAACTTTGCCCTTAACATTATTTGTTAACTAGAATTCATAGTCTTACAAAATCAAACAAAGAAAACAAGAGAAAGGATATAATACACCTTGAAAGATGAATGATAAAGCCTTGAGACGAAGAACTTGAAGATCCTTGAAAGCAAGCAATCTTCTAGGGACGACACAAGGGTGGATGGCGGCTAGGAAATTGATGTATTGCATGGCTTCTTCTTCTTCTCCTCTTTCCTTGAAAATGCAGAACTAGAAGACTAGAGAATAAAAAGGAAAATGGAGAGGAAATGGAGAGACAAAGAAGATGAAATGGATGAAGGAAGAGATATTTATTTTTCTCACAAAATAGGGTATTTATTGTTTGAGCCCAAAAAGTAATTTTGGCAAGATCCTTTAGTGGATTTAGCACAGCGGGCCGATACCTGCGGCCCAAAAATAAGCCTATTCGGGTTTGGGTTACAGCTTCACCCATTCCGTGATCCATAAGGAAAACGAAACCTTATTGGAGTCGGGTAGCGAGGATCGAATAGGAAACTTCAACCAATAATCCTTCTGTGGCAAGGAGCAGTCGAAACCCTAGGTATATATACTAGGTTTCAAGGACAAATTAAGGACCTCTCTCATATCAATCAATCCCAGTGATTACAAAGCCTCCCCGGAGCAAACCTTCAACCTCATTGAAACCCGGTGACCGCGCGTCAGTCCCAGTCTCTCCAAGAGCCGACTGTCAGCATCACCAGATCAACCCGGCGACCGTACTTCCAGTCCTAGTCTCCCCAGGAGCCAACTGCGAGCGCAACCGCCACCGTTACTACCAGCGAAGCAAGGGTAACGCCCTCGCAACCCAGCGAAGCTAAAGTCACGCTTTAGCGCAACCCGTGCTTTCTCCAAACTTCCCAGTGATTGCTCTGCTTAGTCTACAATACTAAGTATCGATTCGGTGACGCGAAGAGATCACACCCAAAGTCCTTATCCGTAAGGCAAAAGTCCTTTTCCGAAAGGCTAGAGAAGAACCCTGTGACGAGGTTGGTGCTCTCCTCGTCCACAGCACTTGAAGAAGAAGTCAGGTCAAGGGACTATCCCGACGACTGCACCCCACGGTGCTGGCACGCCTGCGCACACGCTCAAAAGAGACAGTTTGCAAGCCAACTGGTTTTTGCGCCAAACATTTTGGCACGCCCAGTGGGACCAACTAGTGTCTTCTCGTGAACGTTAACCATTGGGAAGTCAAGCGAAAACCCTTACCAAAAGGGCTACGCTAACTGCTCAAAGCATAAGACCTCCAGTTACACACCGCATTCTCGTGCGGAGTGTCGTGGTCTTTCTGAAGAACAAGTTATTCAAAGATTCTCTCTCCATTCCGAATCCTCCAATATGTCAATTGAACAAGGAGAGAATCACTGGACCGCTGCTGAGGGTCAAACTACTACTGCTACTCAGGTCAATGAGCCTGTCACTACCACTATCTCCAACACAGTGGGGAGTGGAGGAATAGAGGTTTTCGTTGCGAAGCCTATTCCAGAGGGAGCGACCACTAAGGTCGCACTCGCGATCATGAGGGAAAACGTAGAGAATCATAGCAGGTGGATCGCCGCTGATTTTGAAAGGGAGAACGCGAGGACAAACAAGATTATACGTGAAATAAACGAACGTCTTTCCCAACAGTCAGTGGAGACTACAGAACAAATCTCACAAACAGAGAATGAGTTAAGGGCTCATGCTACAGGTATTGCAAAGGAGCAGAACCGGAGCCACCAAGGACTGATAAAGATTATTGAGAACCATACGAAGCAGGCAGCGTCCGATATGGCAAGTCTTCGTAAAGATGGAGAGAATCTCGCAACGGAGGTGGCCATGCAAAGAGCCGAGTTGAACCAAGCTAGAGAAGTATTGAACAAGACGTTAGGTGATCCTAACGTTATCCTGGGTTCCTTTGGCCAACCATCTGGTTCAGGCAAGTACGTGTCGCCGAATCAGCGAGAGAAAGTTAGCAGCAACACCACTACACCTTCCACAACAGCTGCTGCTACGCCACAGAAAAATAAAGAACAAGCGCTGGTTATTGGCGGTAGCAAAGAAAAGGCTACTTCGTCAGGCGGGCAGACCACCAGACAGAGGCAGCAGACATCGAAAGGTGGCACAGCTCCGTCCGACTCCACCGTGTTCGTTCAATACGACAGCGACGGAGCGGAAAACATATATCAAGAGTTGCCAGGAGGTTATTACGGGATTGACCAAGCTGGTAATCCTGTCAAGATAACAGCTTTGACAAAAGAGATGCCTATGCCGGCAGCGACTCTTCAACAGCCCGCTACAACCCGCGTTGTCCAGATAGGAGAAGGGGCAGCAATTGTGAACCAAGCAATACCCATACAGGCTGCTCGCCACACTATGGCAATACCTCCCCCTCCTCCAGGCCTGGAATATGTTAGACGAGGAGGTCGAGGAGATGATCAGGCTGGCTAACCCGAGAGCCCAAATGGATGGGGTCTATGAGGGACCTTTCCCGCCGCATATAATGCTCGCGCCATTTCCCAGGGGATATAAAAACATCATATTTTCTACTTTTTCAGAGGAAGACACCGAGAATGCAGTCACTCATCTGGCCAGGTTCAAAGTGCAATGCGGCCAGTACCAGAATGATGACATCCTCAAGTGCAGGATCTTTGGCACCTCTCTTTCGGGAGCGGCCATCAGGTGGTTTTCCAAACTACGACCAGGAACAGTGGCAGATTGGCCCGCAATGGAAAAACTCTTTCGAGAAACTTTTGGAGCCATTGAGCCTGAAGTTGATTTGGCTTCTCTCACCCAGATGGCTCAGCAGCCCACTGAATCCGCCGTTGCATACCTTCAACGCTTCCAGATTCAGAAGGCCAAACTGAACGTGATCCTGCCGGAGAAAGAGTTGATCAAGGTGGCAATCAAGGGTTTAGAGCCTCGACAGCGAAAGAAGTAGCATGGCAGCATGATCCAGTCAATGGGAGAACTCATCACGGAGGTGGGCAGCTTCGAGCATCTCCTCAGAGAAACTGATGCAAGGAAGAATGCCTCCAAGGGGACATATGTGCCAGGAAAACATCGCACCGTAGCAGCCCTGAGCTACCAGCCGGCTACTTATGACCCCTACTATCACCATCACAGTGAAGAGTTGAGTCAGGACGATGATGAAGAGGAGGATAATGACATCGCTGCTTATGAACTGACAGGGAGAAAGAATCCAGCCTTGAAACAGTTGAAAATTTCCAAGGAACCTGTCAAGCTCAAATCAATGGCCTTCACCAAGCCGGAATTCGCGGCGTATACGTATGATGCCAATAAGGCACATGAAATCCTAGATGAGATGATCAACGCGAAGATGGTAAAGACCGACTTTGGACCGTTTCCTCGTCCAGACCAGTTAAAAGGGAAGAAGTACTGCAAATTTCACAACCTGTGGAATCATAATACAGCAGACTGTGTGAAACTCAAAGACCAGATTCAGGTATGGCTTAATAATGGTAGTTTGCAGGTAGAGGCTCCAGAAACAGCGGCAGCGCTCGTAGATTTGAACCCTTTTCCTGACACTGGGGTCAACATGGTCGACGTGAACTGGACTAAGCAGAGCCGGAGAAAACCAACCCTAGATTTGAATGAAAAGGGGAAAGGAGACCAACCTGACAAGGATGAGCCTCCTGTAAAGAGGAAGTTTGAGATAGTGGGTCAAGCCTCATCTGTGGTCTTATGCTGGCGATGCAAGAAAGAATGTGGCATTCAATTGTCACACGAGGCGGTCGAGCAGACATTTCGTTTTGGTTCTTTCCCATCCATCAAATGGTCGTCGCCGTCGCGGAATTATCAACCTTCCAGCCCAAGAGAAAAAGAGAAACTGGAATCACCACCATCCCCAAAGGATTCCAATCTCTTCCAGAAGTTGAAAGCGGCCGCGGTTGATCAGAAATCAGAAGAGAAGGTTATGATCAAGCATAAAAACATCTTGACCAAGCCCTACATACCTCCAGCTTCTGCCGCCACGATTAAGGAAGGTAAGTGGTACACAAGGGAAAAGGGGAAGGCAGTGGAAATAAGTCATTCCAAGAAGAGAAAACTGCAGCGCAGATTTGGAGAAGCCAAACGCGCGCTAGAGGCTCTGGACCAGGGTCTGATCAAACCTTCGCAACTGGTCAAATCACCTGAACAGTATCAGAAAGAGATGGAGATATTAGCTGCTAAGCCATTAATAACTCCCCCCAGTGTTTTTTGCAGGATTACAGACGAGAGGAGACCTCCGCCAGCTCGAAAGGAGAGTTCGCCGACTAGGCGACCACATGTCAGGCGCAAGTTGTTTCGCGACGACTCAGAGGCCAAATCCTCAGTTTTTGAGAGACTGGGGGGCAAGGACAAAGTTGCCAATACGCTACAGTGGAAACCTAAAAAGGTCCAGAGTGTCGTTGTTACCCCTGAGGTGACTACAACAAGCGCCCCAAAGTCCAACTCGCCTGAGCGAGCCACCGGGATACCGGGGCATGAGCAATGTGAGGTAAAAGGCCTTACGGAGGAATCATTGGTAGAGCGGCTGGCTAAGCAATTCAATACTGACATACCTGTCAAAGAACCCAAGCTGAACCTGCAAGAGGACATGGATGAAACATTTATGACCGATACATCTTGCAACATGGTTTACGTACTCCCCGCGAGGTATGCACTACCAGTCGCCGCGCAGGATTGTGTAGAAACTGAGGAAAATAGCGCCCAACCTTTGCAGATTACATCAGCGATCACAACACCTGTAGAGGAGGCTGTCTTTCTTGAAACAGAAGATGCTAACAGCAAAGAATTCTTCACGAGCTTCACCAGGCCTACACCCGCTATGGTTCAACACATGCGACCTTTGTACATCACAGCGGAGATTGGCGGCACCAAAGTTAGCAAGATTATGGTTGATACCGGAGCTGCTGTGAACGTCATCACTACCAGGACCATGCATTTGCTCGGGATCAAGAAAGAGAAAATCCAGTCTACATCCCTTACACTCAAGAACTTCGCAGGGACTGTGACGAAGACCTTGGGATTACTTTTCTTGCGCATCAAGGTTGGCCCTGCAGAGGGAGTTTATGCTTTCTTTGTAACTGACTGTTATGCAGCCTATAGCGCTATTCTGGGCAGGGATTGGATCTACCGGAGTTATTGTGTTCCATCAACTCTCCATCAGGAACTCATTATGTGGAATAGAGAGACAGATAAGGCTGAGGTGATCAAAGCTGACCCTCGTCCATTTCCAGTTTCCGCGAATTATGTAGATGCCAGGTACTACTTGGAGCCTATTACTCCATTGCAAGTCAGTGGCATCGATAACAAGGGCCGCCCCACAGGGGTGACGGCCTCTGATTTGGCACAGTGGGGGCTCACGCTCGTAAAGGAAGGCTTGGACAGGCCTGGCCACGCTGTGCCCAAACCATTAAACGATTAATGGATTACGACCTTCCAGAGGAAGGGATAGAGGCCCTCCACTCGTTGTATGAAAGATTATCTTCGTACTTAGTGGAGAAAGAGGCCTATGATCGAGTCGCAACTTTGGAAACCGTCAATGAAGAGTTCTCTGATCAGGAACAGGAAGAGGAGGTAGAAATTCAGCTCGCTCCGGCAGCGCTGGACGACACACCCCCTAAGGTCAGAGACCCTACTGAAAAGGTCAATCTTGGAACGACAGAAGAGCCTATGGAAGTGGCTATCAGTGCTTACTTGGAGCCTAGCGAAAAACAGAGGCTTGTTGAGCTATTACTGGAATTCAAAGATTGCTTTGCAGAGAAATATGAAGATATGCCCGGCCTGTCATCGGATTTGGTTTGCCATCAGCTACCAACACTCCCTGACAAGAGGCCTGAGAAGCAAGAACCGCGAAGAATGAATGCAGAAACCCAAGTCCTTGTCAAAGAGGAAGTTGAGAAAATGCATAAATCAGGCATTATCAGAGTGGCCAAATACAATCAATGGCTATCTAATATAGTGCCAGTTCGCAAGAAGAATGGTAAGATGAGGGTTTGCGTGGATTACAGAGACCTCAATATCGCCACACCTAAAGATGTTTACCCCATGCCGGTAGCGGATATGTTGGTAGACGCCGTAGCAGGACATGAATTACTGTCCTTTATGGATGGCACCGCAGGGTATCACCAAATTCCGGTCGCGGAGGAGGACAGACATAAAACTGCATTCCGATGTCCTGGATTCGCAGGTGTGTTCGAGTATGTGGTTATGCCTTTTGGGCTGAAGAATGCTGGGGCCACTTATCAGCGAGCCATGAACCTGATCTTCCACGATATCCTTGGGAAAATTTTAGAGGTTTACATCGATGACGTCGTGGTTAAATCAAAAGAGAAAGGGAACCACATCATAGATCTCAGGAGAGTCTTCGAGCGAATGCGCCAACATAAGCTGAAGATGAACCCCGCCAAGTGCGTGTTCGGCGTTCAGGCGGGAGATTTCCTGGGCTTCATAGTACATCAGAGGGGAATTGAGGTCCCGGAGGATAAAGCGAGCGCGGTCATCAACGCGTCCCCTCCACAAACTAAGAAGGAGCTACAACGCCTGCTGGGTAAAATCAACTTCCTACGACGTTTTATTTCTAACTCTGCAGGTAAGATCCAGCCCTTCTCTCCATTGCTGAAGTTGCAAGGACAGAATGAGTTTGTATGGGAATCTCAGCATCAAGAGGTGTTAATGCTCAAAGTCCGACGGTAGCCAAACCTTCGTTTAACGCGGGTCCGGTGGGCGGACCGCTACTCTGTATACTTGGTGATCCTTGCTGGCTGCCAAATGAAAGACAGGGCGTCAGAGGGAGACCGCGTTGGGCGGTCTTCACTTCTCCGATGCCTAAGTCAGTTGATACATATAGGCAGCACAATAATAAATGAGTAGTTAATGCGTAATAATGAAGAGAGAAGAGAGGACCTTTTATAGGTGAGGAGAGGTCTGATCTTCTCTTTGTTTTCGATGTGGGACTGATATGCTTCAGTTCTTAGTTTCAGTAGCTTCTGACGCTGTCTTGGCGCAGCGCGTGGCGGCGCGTCAGCGGTGATCCCGGGGTATTCTTGTGCTCAGGCCGTAGCCCGCCTGGCTGCCTATCCGTGGGTCACTCCTTTGACGGTAGTTGGTACCTCTGGCGGTACGATGAGCGTGGCTGATTATAGCTAATTATGCTTTGCAAACGTACATGTAGGTACAAGTCCCCCAAGTCCCCAGTCAAGGAGGGCAATCTTGGTTGGGGAGTTGATCGGCGGTTTGAAGCGTTTTCTTCCGCTAGACTTTGCAAAAGCATAATTAGCGTCAGTGCGTTGTCAGCCATGGATATTACTGAGCAAACGCTTTATACCCTTTCAGGTGGGCCCCTGCTAGGCCCCCCAGGGAGTCTCCCACTCCCCGGCTAAGATGGACCTCCGGATGGTCGCAAAATTTGTTTGGTGAGGGGGAGCTGCACGGAGCAGAGGGTGTTGGGTAGCGAGCCCAATCTTTAGTACCCGAGTGACGGGGGTCAACGTACCTGATCAGGGCCGTCGTAGACTGTTGACTAGTCCCCGTGTCCCGTAGGGACAATCTGACTGTAACGCCGCGTGGCGGTCGTTTGTCAGAATGAGGCGTGGCCTCGGGATCCGCCGCTGGCGGGTGTCCCCCCGCTGGTTTATAGCAGTAAACAGCGTCTAGTAGACGTGCTTGGCGTTACTTTATGCGAGCGGTACCGCGCTGAATAAAGTACCCGACTTGCCAGATAAAAGAGGTTTCCGCTAGAGGTGTGTAGCGGAAGGCGCCCCGTTTGCATGATGACAAGGGATAAGTTCCCCCGTGAATAACAGCTAGTGAAAAGTTCCGCTGGCGGGGTTCCGCTTAGCGGAGACAGTCACTTGGAGATGACAAGTGAGAAGTTCCGCTGGCGGGGTTTCGCTCAGCGGAGACCGTCACTTGGAGAGGACAAGTGAGAAGTTCCGCTGGCGGGGTTTCGCCCAGCGGAGACAGTCACTTGGAGAGGACAAGTGAGAAGTTCCGCTGGCGGGGTTTCGCCCAGCGGAGACAGTCACTTGGAGAAGGGTGTACTTGTGATTGCTTCCATGATACGCCTCGTCCGACGGCGGTGGACACGTGGCAAATAACTAGAGGGTTAGCGTGCGGAGACGCGTCTCCTCAGTCTGGCCGTCTTCTCGTCATTAATGCGAGTAATGATGGATTTCGTAACCGAGGTGACGCCTCGGTTAACCCGGAGGGTTAGTGCGAGCAGGGGACACGTGTACGGCTGGGGTGTGATGTCGTTTTCTAGCGGACGGCCCAAAAGCCTCTGATGTGGACATAAAAGGGGGGGAACGCATCGAGAAGGGACATCACAAAAACCATTCGAACCTTAGTCGTCTTCAAGCTCTGCCCATCCCAGATTGCAGAGAGAGAGTGCCGCGCGTTGGTGGAGTTCTCGCGGTCGGAGAGACGAAAACTTCCGTCGTCGGGGCATAGCGAGCATCAGTACGCCAGAGAGTTCACGACTGAGGTTAGTGTTCTGGTTATCCTTATTGTCGGATTCGTGTTTTTGTCGATTTATGGGTTTGGTGGCTGTTTCTGGGATTGGTGTGTGAACTGGTCTTCTTGATGTTCGTCGGGGGTGTAGGGTGAGATTTGGGGGTAGGTTATGGTGTTTGACAGAGAGTTGTCAGTTAGGGTCTTCTTGAATCTGGGTTGAGGGGGTTTGTTCATATTTTGGTATTTTCTGGGTAGCTGTTCGTGGTGTTCTTTGCTATACCTGATATAGGGATAGGTTAGATCCTTCTGTGGGCTAACTGATTTGGGTTTTAGGGTTTGGGATGGCCAACGTCATAGAGATCTCGAGCAGTGAGGACTCCGGGTCTGACGTGTCAATCAGTGCGGCGGATAGGGTTTTTATTGACTCGTTGCGTCCGTCTGCCCGTGCAGGAACCTCACTGCCAGAGCGGCTAGACATCGAGCCGCTACAAACCATACCCTGGGAAGTAGTCATGGGCCGTACGTCGCGTCCGGAGAGTTCTAGGGCGGGTGAGGATGCTGCTGCGCGGAATAGGAGTGAGGAGCGGCTAGCAAGTAACAGCGCCGCCAGTGGTTCCGCTGACGGGGGAAACGTGACGGGGGAGGAAACAGAGTCGGCATGGGTTCTCCAGGATGGGACCCCCGTTGACGAGGCGGGAGGGCGGATGACTGCCGCCGCTGTCAACCGGATGAAGCGGATATACCGGCTGCCGGGAGTGGTGAGACTCCGTCAACCGACGGCGGACGAGAAGGCCTCAATTCTTCCAGCGGGGTTCGCCGCTGTTCACGAGGCAATATTCCGCCAAGGAGTGACATTGCCGCTTGTACCCAACCTTCAGATCTTGGTGTGCGAGTTCGGCGTCGCCTTTGGGAAGATCTGTCCCAACATGTGGCGGTTGATGCTGGCGATGAACTCACTGTGGCGGCTATCCGGGTGCGAGGGGCCGACTGTGGCGGAGGTACTGCACTTCTACGAACTGGTGTACGTGAATCGCCAAGGTTGCAGAGGGCAAGTAAACTTGAGCCGCCGGCAGGGAGCGCCCAAGCTGATAGAGAATTTGAGGGATTCGATGTCCTACTGGCGGGGGACGTTTTGCGTGGCAATGACAGGGTGGGACTATCAATCGGAGTCCAACGAGGGGGAGCCGACGTTTAGGATTAAGTCGGAGTTTCAGCCAATCCGAGGTTGTCCATCGATCTCCGCTGAACATGGTTGGCGGTTTACTGTATATGTATTTCAACCGTTTTACTGACGCCTTGCTTCTTGTTTTGTAGCGGGACTGCGTTATAACCTGACGCGTGAGGAAGAGTGCCGTGTTGCGCGTATCAAAGGCTGTTGGAGGAATCGCAATTTGCTGGACTTCCGTCTCCTCACCGGCTGGGAGTTGTTGGTCGATCAACAACTAACGCGCGCTATTGGTAAGAGATCTCTGCTACATTGTATCTCTTGATAACTTGGTTAAAGCTGACGGATGTTTACATATTCTCAGATACTTCACCAGGCAACAAAGCGAGCCGCGACGCTTTTGACAAAGCCATGGATCGTGCGGAGATCGACAATTTCTTGGAGGCGATGTATGCATCAGGGGAGGCGGCCCAAAGGACAGTTGTGAACCCGGAGACTCTGGAGGTGAGCGCATCCGAGGTTCCGGTGGTGCTGCCCATGCCGCACCACTCCCACCTAGGGGCCGACGGTCTGCCCAGCGTGCAGGCGGATGGAAATGCGGGCGGGGGAAAAAAGGGGTCCTCTACCGTGCCGCAGAAGGAAAGAGTGGTCGCCACTCGACGTGGGCCACAGAAAGAAAGAGTTGTGGCGCCGGCGGGGGCTGCCACTACTGCTGTGGGGAGACAACCGCATAAGGGGTCCAGGGCTGCGCCCGCTGGAGATACACGAGGGATCCTGCGGAAGCGGCGCCAGTGTGACTCGGCCGGGGAGGAGGATGATGACGAGACCCTCAAGGTCCACATGCAGAAGAAGGCCCGACAAGACCCGTTGAAGGCCCCCGTGTCGGCCGAGAGAGAGATGCCTGTGAGCGATCTGGACTCCTTCGCCGCCTTCACCGAGTTCATGACCTACAGTGAGCGGGAGTTTCTCTATCATCTGTGCGAGCGGTTGGGGTTCGGCGGTCTAGCAGGGATGACGCGGCCAACGGCGATCGAGCAGTCGCCCTTTAGCTCAGCCTTTGGGCACCTGGCGGTTGGGCTGAACGAAATGTTCTTGGCAGCCTCCAAGCAACCCCGAATTGAGGTACAGCTACGGGAGGAGGTTAAGAGGCTTGAGAGGGAGCTGGTGGATGCCAAGGACAGGCTGGCGGATGTGGAGCGACGCCTGATGAAGGCGGACTGTGATGCTGCGGACGCTCAAGGCAAGCTAGACGTGGCTATCCAGCGGGACATAGAACAAAATGATCATGTCTCCAAGCTGGAGCAGGACATGGCCTTGCTGCAAGAGCGGGTGGCCGCCAAGGATAAGAAAATTGATATCCTGCAGCGGGAGTCTGCCACCAGGCAAGGGGAGGTGAAGAGACTGGAGGGTGAGGTGACCCGGCTGAGGGACGAGGGAAGCCGAGCCGCCGCCGCCGCTGTGGAGAAATTCAAGCAGTCGGCGGAATACAAAAACGCAATGAATGAATCGGCGAAGGCCGGCGCCCTAGCGAACGTGGAGATGCTGCAAGCGAAGGGTGCCATTGTCTGGGCGAAGGCGTCCCTGCCCAAGGCGCCGCAAGCAAAAAATGTAGCGCCGACGAAGAAACTCCCGCCAGTACCCAGTCCCTCAGCAGGAGGCGGTAGCTCAGGCAGTGGGTACCATACTCCGGCGGATGGGACCATAGAGACGCCAAGTCCCACTGCTCGAGGGACTGACCAAGTAAGCTGCGTACAGCCGCCGCAGTCCGAAGTAGGCGACGCCGGGGCCAACCCCTGAGATGCCGGACTGGCCCTCTTATGATTGTGTAGCCGCTGAGGCTGAAGATATATGTACTCTTTTTTTTTTTTTTTTTTTTTGAATGTAAGGAATATTTTTGGGTGGGGAGTCCCAGCCCTGAATATATGAAGTATGGAATTTTTGACGTTTTGTGATGACATGTCTATACCGCTAGAGTTTTGACTTAGGATTTTCTTTTGCAATCAATGAAATATTAAAGGAATTAAGATTGGTCCAAGTGCACAACGTAGCGGATGTGGTCCGCTGACGATTACTGGCATTGCCAGCTGCCCTCAGTGCTAGACTTGGTAACAATGGTTTGAATAATTCCTCGTTTCATTGATAACTGACTGGTCAGTGTTAACAAAAGTGGGGATGTACCCGTTGGGTAGCTTCCCTTAGCTAAATATTGAACAAAAATTTAGCTAAGTCAAGATGCTCCTGGGTAGCGACATGACTATTTGTAGTAATACCGAAGGTGTTCGGTATTCCAAGGGTGGGTCGTAGTGACGCCATCCTTGTCCATTAAGTAGAAGGTGCCTGGGCTAACGACTTCTACTATTTTGTATGGACCTTCCCAAGTTGGGCGGAGTTTTGTTGGTGGTGGAATGACTTCCTTCATTACCCAGTCCCCCAGTTGGAGGTTCCGGGCCTTGACTCTGGCGTTGTAGAAACGCGATACTCGTTGCTTGTTTTGCAGGTTTTGCAAATGGGCCTTGTGTCGTTTTTCCTCTAGGAGGTCCAAGTCCAGGTTGATGCCATCGCCGTTGGTCTCTGGGCGGTAGCACTCGACCCGAGCGGTGGGTTGAGTTACCTCGAGAGGCAGAACGGCCTCAGTTCCGAACGTCATACAAAAGGGGGTTTCACCAGTGGCGGAGGATGGAGTCGTCCTGATGGCCCATAGCACTTCTGGAAGCTTTTCCGCCCACAAGCCCTTGGCAGTGTCGAGTTTCTTTTTTAGCAGCTTCTTGATTATCTTGTTTGCTGCTTCGACCTGGCCTTTGGTTTGGGGATTGGCGACAGATGCGAAGCTCATCTTGGTGCCCAGATTGGCGGTGAATGAAATGAGCTCCTCGTTGTTGAACTGTGTGCCGTTGTCTGTAATGATTGTGTGTGGGACGCCATAGCAACAGTAAATGTTTTTCCAGAGGAAGTGAATGACTTTGGCAGTAGTGATGGCTGTCAGTGGCTCTGCCTCTATCCACTTGCTGTTGTAGTCGATAGCAACAATGATGTACTTGAACTGTCCTTTGGCGGTTGGGAATTTTCCCATCAAATCGAGGCCCCATGTAGAGTGAACCCATGGACCGATGATGATTGAAAGTGGTTCCGCCGGCGCATGTGGGAGATCGGCGAACTGCTGGCATTTGTGGCAAGATCTTGACACCTGCCGGGCGTCCTCACCAAGCGTAGGCCAAAAGTAGCCATGTCGTATTGTGCGATTGGCCAGGGATCTGGCGCCCGAGTGGTTTCCGCACTCCCCGCCGTGGATTCCTGCCAACACGACCTTTCCTTCCTCCGGGGTTAAACAGCGGAGGTTGGGGTGAGTGAACCCCTGGCGGTAAAGCTTGCCATTCTGGATATTGTTGCGGGTTGCTCTCCGCTGAATTTGGCGTGCCTTGACCTTATCCTCTGGTAATGTGCCGCTGCGCTTGTATGCAGTGATCTCGTCCATCTAGCTGGGGTTGATTTCAATGTTGAAGATCTCTGCTAGGGTCTTTGTGATGCTTGGCTTGTCAAGGCATTCCACCTTTGTGTCCGCTGGACTTTGATGCGGCTGGGCGGTTGCCAGTCTCGCCAGTGAATCAGCCTTGGCGTTCTTTTCCCTGGGGATTTGTGTGATGGTGTGAAAGTTGAACTTTTTTATCAACGTTTTGACGTATCCCAAGTATGCCGTTAACTGCTGGTCCTTGGCTTGGAAGCTGTCGTTGACCTGGTTAACGACTAATTGAGAGTCGCTGAATATGTTGACGCTGTCAGCCCCTGAGTCAATGGCGAGGAGCAGACCGGCGATAAGTGCCTCGTACTCCGCCACATTGTTTGAAGCTTTGAAGTTGAATTTCAACGCGTACTCCGCGTTCAGTCCCCCGGGTCCTGTTAAGATGACTCCGGCGCCGCTGGCCTTAGCGCTGGCGGATCCGTCCACATGTAGGTTCCAATCTGACTGGAGGGGACTTGCCTCCCCCACGGTTACCACTTCCGCTCCGGGCACTATCTCTATACCGGGTTCAGGTTGACGTTCGGTGAGTTCAGCGATGAAGTTCGCCACTGCCTGGCCCTTCATGGCGGTTCTTGGTTTGTATTCTATGTCGAACTCGCTGAGCTCAATGGCCCACTTGCTGAGGCGCCCCGAGTGTTCAGGGTTCTGCAGCACTTGCCTCAGCGGTTGATTGGTTAACACATGGATCGTGTGACCCTGGAAGTATTGGCGGAGGCGCCTGGCGGCAACGATAAGTGCGAGGGCCAGTTGCTCCAAGGGAGGATACCTTGTTTCTGCTCCGTTCATGCCTCTGCCGGCGTAGAAAACTGGGAGCTCATCTTGGCCTTCCCTTCGGACAATTGCGCAGCTTACCGCCGATGCGGATACCGCTAGGTATATGAATAGGGTTTCTCCTTGGACAGGGACAGAGAGGAGAGGGACTGCCGCCAGGTATTCCTTCAGGCCCTGGAACGCCGCCTGACATTCTGGATTCCAGTCGATGACCTTCTTGTGCGTTGTTTTGAGGAGTTTGAAGAATGGGGCACACTTATCAGTGAGTCGAGAGATGAATCGAGAAAGGGCGGTTAACTTGCCATGGAGGCACTAGACGTGTACCTTATACTCAGGGTCCGCCAGGTCAAGGATGGCCTGGACCTTGTCTGGGTTAGCCTCGATGCCCCGCTCGCTGACAATGTATCCCAGGAATTTGCTAGCGGTGACTGCAAAGAAACATTTTTCCGGGTTGAGGCGCATACCATAGGCCAAGAGAATGGTTACTATGATCCTGAGGTTTGCCACATGGCCTCCGGCCTTTATGCTTTTAACTAGCATGTCGTCCACGTAGACCTCGATGATTTTTCCCAGATGCTCAGCGAACATGGCGTTCATCAACCGCTGGTAAGTTGCACCGGCGTTCTTCAGACCGAAAGGCATGACATTGTAGCAGTAGAGGCCTTTGTCGGTGGTGAAGGTGGTGCATTCCTGGTCGCTGGGGTGCATTTTGATCTGATTGTATCCGGAGAAAGCGTCCATCATGCTGAGGAGCTCATGTCCGGCTGTTGAATCGACCAATTGATCGATACGGGGTAGCGGGAAACTATCCTTTGGGCATGCCTTGTTGAGATTTTTGAAGTCAACACACATCCGCCACTTGCCGCTGGGCTTTTTGACCATTACCAAATTTGAGATCCACTGGGGATAGATGACTTGGCGGATGAATCCAATGTCCTGGAGTTTGGCGACCTCTTCTCCGATTGCCCGGTATTTTTCCTCATCGAAGGCCCTCTGCTTCTGCTTGATGGGATAAAAGGAGGGTTTGATGGTCAGTTTATGAGTGATAATTTCAGGGGAGATACCTGGCATGTCCGCGTAGGACCATGCAAAGACGGAGGCGTTATGACGTAGGAATTGAATGAGTTCTGCCTCTACTTCTGGGTCTAGTTGGGCGCCTATGCGGACTGTCCGCTCAGGGTGCTCGTCTGAGATGCAGACAACTTTCGAGGATGTGTCCGGGTTGACCGGCTCCTTCCTTACATACTTCGCCTCCTCATCCCTAGGGTCCTCGAAGATATTTGGTGGCGGTGCCTGGTTTCCCACTGTCAGGACATCATGGCGGTGTGTTGACCGTGCTATAGTCGTTGAATAGCACTCGCGTGCCAACTGCTGGCTTCCCCTCACACTGCCCGTGCCGTTAGGTGTGGGGAACTTCATGAGAAGCATGTATCCGGCGATAATGCACTTAAGCTTGTTGAGCGCCGGTCGTCCGAGGATGGCATTATACGAGCTGAGACAATCAACCATTATGAATTCTGTATGTACCTCCGCCATACATGGACTAGCGCCAATAGTCAACCGCATGTAGTCAGAACCGAGCGGTTGTGTGACGTCACCGGAGAAGCTGAGCAGTGGCTCATGGTCCTGGAGCGCAACTTGTTATTCCGCTTGAGGTGGCTGTAGCAACCGTTAAAGATGACGTTGACAGCGGACCCGCTATCTACCAATATTCTCCCCACTGAGAACCTGCCAAGAATGGCGTCGACCAAGAAGGGGTCATCATGGGGTAGGTGCACCCCGCGCTCCTCCTCCTCTGAGAATGTAATAGGTTCCCAACCCACCTTTGGGACTTTGGCGGATCTCTCGTAACGGATATGGCAGACTTCCTTTCGGTGATTAATGCGTGCATAACGCTTCCTGGCTCTGTGAGACATGCCCGTGATTGGAGCCCCGCCGTCGATTGTGTTAATGCAGCCCAACGTCTCTACGTTGGCGATCACGGGTGGCGGTTGGCGCACCTTGAACTGTTCCATCTTGCCTTCACGGTACAAGGTCTCAATTGCCGTTTTCAGTGCGTTGCAGCTGTTGGTATTGTGGCCGCTGTCTTCATGGTACTTGCACCATCTGCCGGTGTTTTTAGGTTTGCCCGTCTTTGGGTATTTTGCTGGGGGAGGTGGCGGGATTTGATCCTTGCACTGATTGTATATTTCCTAGTACGAGGTTGTGAGGACCGTGAACACTGCATACCGTTGAGAAGACTCCGTTTGTCTGTTGCGGTTATCGTCCTGGGTTGGGCGGTTGCCCTTGTGGTATTGGTCCTTCTGCCGCTTGCTCTGGTAATGGCCCTGTGGCCATTCCCTTTTCTTGTCAGTTGGCGGTGCGGCGGGTGCTTTATTAACGGTCTCATGATGACTCGAGGTGGGCTGTGTTGTCTTTGCTGGCGTTGCCGGTCGCGGTGGGGCTTCTCCATATGTAATGAATTCCGCCTGGGCGTGGATGACCGCCTCACTCATGATATGGTCATATGCCGCGTTTGGATGATTGTAGTTGAGGTGATAGAGGAACGGCCCCTTGAGGAGTCCTTGCTTGAAGGCCGCCGATGCCATTGATTTGTCTAGATCGCGGCACTAAGATGCTGCCGCTCACCACCTTGTGACGAATGCCTTTAGTGATTCGTTTTCTCCCTGCTTGACGCTGAACAGCTGACTCGTGTTATGATGTCCGGCGGACAATAAGATGAACCGGGAGAGGAAGGTATGTGATAGCGCGTTGAATGAGTCAATGGATCCTGGCGGACATTCGAAGAACCAATTCATTGCCTCTCCGTCCAGTGTTTCGCTGAACAAGTGGCACAGAGTGGGGTCGTCAAATCCCTTGTTGTTGGTGACCTTCTTGAAGGTGTCCATGTGGACGAAGGGGTCGGATGTACCGCTGTAATGCGACATCTTTGGAGTTTTTGCGTACGCAGGCCTGATAGCTTGTAGAATTGCAGCGGTGAAGGGCCCTGGTCTGGACGTGAAAAGTGGACTTTGAGTTGGCGGCGTGGCGCCCGACTCCGCCCGGACCAACCTTTGTTCCAACTGTTGCATCTCTCCAGAATTTGGGCTGTTGCGTCGCCGGCGGATCCGGCGTATGTACTCCGCTGGGTCTGCCTACGCCTTGGCGCAGGCGGATCGCCCTCAGTTCTTGCCCTAGTTTCCGAGTGGTTGGTGCGTGGTTAGTCTGCCTACGCCTTGCCTCCTGCTCCAACATGAGCTGGGGGATGGGCGGTGGTCCCATCCCCAATAGTTCAGGTGGGTCCAGCGGAACCTGCATCTGTACGACTGGTTCTGGTACCAATGTACCAGCGTTGGGCTGACTACGCCTTGGGCTGTGCGAATGCTCGCTCTGTGCCGGATTGGCGGTTCTTTCCAACGTCCTTTTCAGGTCATCAAAACGTGACATCAGCGTAGCCACCTGCTTTTGGGCCTCGGTCTTCTCTCTGCGCTCCTCTTCACGCTCTCTATTTGCCTGGTGAAGGTCTGCCAGTGCCAGCTCGTACATGGCGGCGAGGTCCTGGCCTGGTGGGCGGCTGCTGCTTGGATTCGTCTCACCGCCGGGGTTGGTTGGGGTGTTGAATAGTGCGCGGTTAACACCTACCGCTGGATTGGATGGTTGGGGGATGGCAGATTGGTCTGCCTGCTCATCGGCGTTTCCCCCGCTACAGCTAGTCATGGTAGTTTTGATGGGATGACCTTTTGTTCAAAGGTTCCCACTGACGGCGCCAATGTTAATGCTCAAAGTCCGGCGGTAGCCAAACCTTCGTTTAACGTGGGTCCGGTGGGCGGACCGCTACTCTGTATACTTGGTGATCCTTGCTGGCTGCCAAATGAAAGACAAGGCGTCAGAGGGAGACCGCGTAGGGCGGTCTTCGCTTCTCCGATGCCTAAGTCAGTTGATACATATAGGCAGCACAATAATAAATGAGTAGTTAATGCGTAATAATGAAGAGAGAAGAGAGGACCTTTTATAGGTGAGGAGAGGTCTGATCTTCTCTTTGTTTTCGATGTGGGACTGATATGCTTCAGTTCTTAGTTTCAGTAGCTTCTGACGCTGTCTTGGCGCAGCGCGTGGCGGCGCGTCAGCGGTGATCCCGGGGTATTCTTGTGCTCAGGCCGTAGCCCGCCTGGCTGCCTATCCGTGGGTCACTCCTTTGACGGTAGTTGGTACCTCTGGCGGTACGATGAGCGTGGCTGATTATAGCTAATTATGCTTTGCAAACGTACATGTAGGTACAAGAGGCTTTCGACAAAATCAAGGCCTATTTAGCGAGTCCACCAGTCCTAGTTCCCCCGCGAGCTGGATTTCCATTAAAGCTATATGTTTCAGCGGCTGAAGTCTCTATCGGTAGCTTACTTGCCCAAGACGATGAAGAAGGTGTCGAGCATGCCATTTTTTACCTCAGTAGGACACTTACAGATTGCGAGACAAGGTACTCTCCTATGGAAAAATTGTGTCTCACATTGTACTTCTCCGCTTGCAAGTTGCGACATTACATGTTATCCTTTACTACAAGCATCATCGCTCAAACCGACCTGGTTAAGTACATGTTGTCGCGCCCTATTCTAAGGGGCCGCATTGGCAAATGGGTATTAGCTCTATCCGAATTTTCGCTCCAATATGTGCCACAGAAAGCAGTGAAGGGACAAGCTATTGCAGATTTTTTGGCACATCACCCTATGTTGGATATTCCCCCAGTCAAGGAATTAGAGATTGTGATCACCACCGCAACTCGACCAGATTTGGCGCACATCCCAGAGTATGCAATATGGTATCAAGCCACTGTCTCACTGCAACCCTGGGTATTATTCTTCGATGGATCAAGAACAGAAACATTAGCAGGAGCCGGAATTGTTCTGGAAAACCCAGCGGGCGATCGTTTCTCCTATTCTTTCCAATTGGAGTTCAAATGCACTAATAACCAGGCAGAGTATGAGGCCCTTATTATTGGCCTGGAAGTCTTACTGGAATTGGGGGTAAGGGACGTCCAGGTACGCGGTGACTCTCTGCTCGTGATAAATCAACTCCAGGAGAAATACAGGTGTGTAAGCTGTTTGCTCGTGCCATATCTCACTCGCGCCATTGAGCTTTTGGATCAGTGTGATGACGCTGATTTGGAATACATACCCCGCGAGCGCAATTTTGCGGCCAATGAACTTGCTCAATTGGCTACAGGTATTACACTGAAATATGGGGTTCGCGAGCGCATACTGAAAGTTGAGCGCCGCACACTGCCTTCATGGCTTGCGCGGCAAGACCCGCCCGACGATCCGGTCGTCGCTGTCCTAGAACCTATTGACGTCGATTGGCGAATTCCGTTGATTGCTTACCTCAAGCATCCAGATCTTACGATAGACAGGAAGGTTCGTTTTCTTGCCTTGAACTACTTCCTCAGGGGCGATGAGCTGCGACGACGTGGAGAAGATGGCATGGACTTCAGATGTGTCTATGGCAGCGAAGCAAAACGGCTAATGCGCGAGGCCCATACAGGAGTATGTGGCGCCCATCAGGCAGGTTCTAAGATGCGTTGGCTTATTAGGAGACATGGCTACTATTGGCCTGGCATTTTGAAGGATTGTATCACGTTCGCAAAAGGATGCCAAGATTGCCAGGCACATGGTCCAGTGCAGCACATCCCCAACATTCCCATGCAACCTATTATTAAGCCTTGGCCTGCGCGCGGTTGGGCATTGGACTTGATTGGGATGATTCACCCCCATTCTTCCCTTCAACACAAGTTCATCATCGTGGCCACAGACTTCTTCACCAAATGGGTCGAAGCTGCACCTTTGAAAGAGGCTTCTGGTGCCACCATTCGCCAATTCATTTTCCAGCACATCATCTGCAGGTTTGGTATCCCTGAAGTGCTCGTTTCCGACAGGGAGGCAGCGTTCATGGGCGGTGAGGTAGAGACACTTGTCAACGAGTTGGGCATCCAGTTCATCCACAGCACTCCATATTATGCTCAGTCCAACGGTCAAGCGGAAGCCATTAACAAGATTATTATCACCCTTCTCAAGAAGATGCTTGTTGAAAACCCTCGCCAGTGGCACAGCACGCTGTATGAGACATTATGGGCTTATCGCACTTCCAAGAGGAATCCCACTGCTACAACGCCCTATGCACTCATGTTTGGTCACGACGCAGTTTTACCCTTGGAACTCAACGTTCAATCCTTGCGAGTCCAAGATCAGCATCACTTGATAGGCGAAGACTATGTCCAAGCGATGTGGCAAGAGCATGAGGACCTCAGCGAGCAGCGCTTAACAGCTTTGGATAATTTGGTAATGGAAAAACAACGTGTTGCTCGCGCCTATGACAAGAGGACGCGTGGCCGTAGTTACAAAGAAGGTGACCTTGTTTGGAAGGCTGTTCTTCCCTTTGGTGAGAAGTTGACAGGTCACGGTAAATGGACCCCGCGATGGGAAGGACCCTTTGTTGTTCACCGCATTCTGGAGCGCGGGGCCTTTCACCTCAAAGATTTGGACGGTGATATCCATCGCAACCCCATCAACGGACGATTCCTGAAGAAATATTACCCTAGTGTTTGGGAGTTCGAAGACCCTCCAGATTCCCCTTCTCCGACAGGGGGCAAACATAGTCTTCGTCAGTTCCCACCATCCATTCCTACTCAGGCCTTTCTTGTGGCCTTCGCATCCTGTCTTCCCTTCACCTACGAACCCTAGGGGGGCAACATCCTATATATTCATGGCACGTTTACTTACTTGGAATGGAAAATAATCATGAATCGGAGACAAGTGGAATGGGAGAAGAAAGGAATCGGTATTGATTCCGGAGGAATGATTCTTAAACCCATCTCCCCCCTTCGTAATCGAATTCCTGAGTATTCAGGAATCGATTCCTGATAATGAGGTGGGACCTACATCCATTCCGATTCCTTCATGTGTTAGTAAACGCAGGATTTCTTTTACCCGGAATCATTCCGATTCCTTTATGTGTTAGTAAACGCAGGAATGTTTTTACCCCGTAATCATTCCCTTTTCTTCCAAGTAAGTAAACGTGCCCTCAGGCCTTCACAGAGGCTGTATGTAATAGCAATACTTTTTGTAGCAATTTTTATTTTCAAATTTCTTGACAAGATGTGTTAAGAATATATATATATGTAATGGCCTATACATGAGGCCTTATTTTATAACAGTTTCTTTTGCAATAATACTCAGAAACTTTCATTCATAAAGTGGCTTTGGGGCCAGAAGCAATACAAATCGAAGCTATTACATTTTGCAGGTTACAAGGCCAAAAGTGGCCCACAAATCATAAGAGTTGCTGAAGTCTTGAGTCTTGCGGCGACAAGGGGGCGGTGCTATGATCAAGAGTACTCTTCCTCTCCCTCTCTTCACCCACATGTCTTATCTGATCTGAGTTACAGCTGCTCTCATTTGTACTGAAGATGGAGGGAAGGAAGTAATCCATTACCCTCCGGGATGGAGATGGTTTGCAGGAGAGCGCAACTCACAACCACATCTACCTCTATGGGAAAAACATAAGTCAGACAGTCTGTCCCTAGAGGTAGGCTGCGAAAGAAGAACGCTCGGCCTTGAGTGGCCGCTCGCTCTTCTCCTGCCTGCTCCATGCGAGAAATCTGAGGAGAAGGATCACTCAAAATCTCTTTCCGCCGCGTTAGGAGCGCCGCGTGTTCTTCAGCCTAACTGAAACCGGAGATTCCTATCCGGATTTCCAGAGACCAAAGACATGCGGATGGACCTGAGATTAGGCCATGAGACCTACCCAGGTATTGAGATTAAGCCATAAGACCTAAGGATTTGGGTTTGAGGTTGAGATCGTGAGGAGAAGATTTCAGAAATAAAAGAAAGAGAAGTAGGGTTTGTGACACTATTACTGGGAAAGCCATATTCGCTTGAGTTTTTCTTCTCACAAGCACAGGTATTTATAGGACCAGTTTCAGTGGTCTCGACTCTAAGAGGGGCAGTTGGAGTACATTCAACGCCATCAATAAGAGTATCGATGGAATTGAATGCGAAGATCTCGGAAATGAAGATGATTGAAAGTGCGTGGGAAGCGGGGCAATTTTCAAGGAGATAACCGCTTTGTTTTGAGAATATCTTTTCAAACAGTTTCAACAGCAATAAAGGTGGATTGAACGCTAAACTGCCAGAAAATCTGAACATGTATTTGGGCCAAGCAAGTTGGGCTAAATATTTTAGATATTAATAATAATATTGTTCATACAAATATGGGCCCAGTAATGGAATAACTA
Organism: Rosa rugosa; assembly: GCF_958449725.1. Taxonomy (NCBI): domain Eukaryota; kingdom Viridiplantae; phylum Streptophyta; class Magnoliopsida; order Rosales; family Rosaceae; genus Rosa; species Rosa rugosa. The sequence continues at coordinate 40,185,031 of NC_084826.1, read as the reverse complement.
GGGGCCCAAAAGTCTCCGGCTTGCTCGGGTCAAGCGGAGAAAGAGCTCGTCCAGTCGGAAGCTAGCGTCCGCAGCAGCTTGAGCAGCTTGTTAGGCTGCCACACGGGCTTGGGCCAGTTCTTGGGACAGCGTCTCGAAGGCAGCGAGGGGTTGTTCCAATTGAGGCTCCGCGTGGGCAAGCATAGCAGTGACCTCGATCAAACGGGCTTGAAAAGAAAGAATCTGGGATCTCAGGTGGTTCCTCTCAAGTGTCAGATCCCTGATGAGATCAGCCTGATCACCCAAGAAACCGCGGGCATTGTCAGTTTGATGAGTAAGAGCTTGGTAGTGTGTTTCAGTCTGTCTGGCCTGCGCGTTAGCGGCTGCCCTCTCGTTAAGCTCTTGTGGGAGATCTTGCAGCAGTCCATCAACCTCTTGGAATTGTTCTTCAGTGACAGTGCCCTCGCGAAGAACCACCCTCAGATACTCCAAAACTCTCGCGGGCGCACCAGGAATCAGTATATCGGGACCCAAGAGGCGACGAAGACCTTCTCTGGCTTCATCTACAACCCCAGGTAGGGTCACTTCAAGCACGCGAGCTAAACGTTCTAAGGTGGATGGAGTAGGGGGCTCAGCGCCAGGGGCCTCAGGGGGCTCCGCGACAGGTATAGCTTCAGGCACTGGTTCATGAAATTCTTCAGGTTCCCCAGCTTCAATGACTTGGGGGGCATGGGGAGCAGGTTCTTGGCCAACCACATTAGGAATAGGTTCAGCAGGATCCTCGTTCGCTATTTCTTCTGCTGCTACTTCCGCGTTTGGACCCTAAAAGAAAAAAAAAGAAAAGATGTACTTTCAGAATAACCAAGCTAAAGGTAAAAGTTGAATATTTTTGACTAAGAGAGTTACCTCTTTAACTGCTGGCCCGCGGAAATCTACCATTGGCGCTAGAGTAGCTTCACCAAGGATTGGATCCAGGTCAGGCACCGTCGATGCCAGAAGGGGAATGGGCTCCTCGCGGAAGGTAGGAAGGAGAGACATCCTGTTTTCAACCTCAGGCGGACCGTCAACTATAACTGGTTCTGGAATTACAACCAACTGCATTGGGTTTGCCGCATTAATCGCAGAGGGAGGGCCACCATCGGTCTCCTGGGCGTTTGTACCAGATACACCCTCGCTGGCAGCAGAGGATCCTTCCCCAATTGGCCTTGAAAGCCTGCGACGAACCTGAAGCAGAAAAACGTTATGAGCCATACATAACAAGACAAGGCATCAATGTTTCCGGGAGAGAGGCATTACCAGTCGATCAGCGGTTGGTTCGTCTTCTGCCCATGGGTCAGATCTGAGCTCAGCGCGACTGCGTTTGCGTGCCAGAGCAGCGGCAATCTGTCAAGATTTAAACAAAGTCAATTAGACGTCGAGAAGGCTGCTAAAATAAGGAAGGTTCTAAAGCAAGAACCCTTACAGTCTGAGGATCGTCATTGTCAGAGGAAGTATCCTCTACTTCAGGCCTGATCAGTACTGCTTTTTGCTTAGCAGCTGGACCGGTGGCCGGAGGAACATCAACTGCGCGACTGCCTGAAGGTGGCGCGCGTCCCTGCTATAAATTTCGAGTTAGGGGACAGAGGTGGAGGTGGTAAAGGAAACAAAGGAACATATCAAGGCAAGTACCTCTGGAGGTTGCTCGCGAATAACAATACCAGCTTGAACCAAGCGCAGGTCGCGGAGCCGGTTCGGGTGGTGGAGGTCTTTCTTCATCTTCATGAAAGCGAGCGAGTGCTTCAGTATCAGCATCATAAGGATACCTCAAGTCTTAGAAGATGGCCGCGAAGAGTTCGTTGTCCCTTTGCCTCCAGCAGTTAACAGAAACTTCTTTCCACCATTGATCGTAATCTTCAGCGGTCCCATCCACGGGGACGATAGTATTAGCCCAGTTTGGGAGGTCGACCAGTGCGAGCATGCTTTGCTCTGGCGGAGCCCCATCAGAGGGACCAATTCGTCGCCAAGAGGTATAAAAATTCCAGGCATCATAGAGGGGAAAAGGCACCAGCTGAATAAGACCAAACTGGCGGGCAAAATGGTTGGGGGCATAGAGCTCATAACTGAGTTCATCAACAGCGAGCCTAATGTCTGAACAAGAGATCGCGCGGCGAAAAGCCAAGCGCGCGCGATCATTATAGTTGGGAGCCCCAGGAAGAAATCTGTTTTGAAGAGGAGCAGGGTATCTCCTACTGAGTATTAAATCACAGTATGGCATTTCGTGCAGGAGATACAAGTATGAGAAGCATTCAGAATAGGGGGAGATGTGTACCTCGCATCGCGATAAAACCAATGACCAAGAAGGGCATTAGTCAGTGGTAGAAGTGGAATATCGTCGCGGCGGAAGAATGAAAAATAAGTTTGAATCCAGAAATCAAGGATCCAAAAAGGGCCAGAAATGCTGGTCTCAAAAGGATGCATAGTGGCCTGATATAGAGTACGGTAGAGGGCGCCCAACACTGGTTGTCCTAATCCCACGCGGCGGCCATTGTAGAGGGCTGTCGCTAGAAAAGTCCAAGCACCAGTAGGCTTACAGGAGGAAGTACAGAATATGAATTTACAGAGCCAATACTCCAGAAAAGCGATGCCACCAGTAGCATTGAGCTCCTTGCGATAGAAAAGCAACCACCGAGGGTAAGAGCCGCTATGAGCACTGCGACCAGTTTGGTTCATGGTTGATGCGAAGGTGTCAGAATCGAATTGGCCATGCAGATAGGGCTCGCCATCGATGGGCAGTCCAGTAATGGTGAGGATGTCCAACAAGGTTATACTCATTTGACCAAATCGGAAATCGAAAGTATTGGTAGCAGTATGCCAGAAGCAAAGGAAGGCAGCGAGTGGTGAGCGATTCCCACCGCGAGGAAGGCGAAAGCATAAATCGATAGTGTGGGTAATACCTGCCTCGTTCCAGCGAGCCAAATCTCGTGCTCTTACTTCATGATACAAGGAGATCTCCTCTTCGCTAATTTTGGATGGCCAGTGCCCTATTTTTGCTCTATGATTCTGTGCACCCCAACTGCTGAAATCCGCAAGGGTCCTCCGGAGGACTTGGGTGGGTCTACGAATGGGCAGGCTATAGAGAGTGAGAGCATCAGCAGGAATAGAGTCTCGCGGTGTCGGACCCAGTCCGGCGTGATGATCTGAAAGCCTGAGAAGTAGAGGCCTCTGGACAGAGGTATGGATACGACAACGGCCACCGATGTTGGCTCCCCATGTGCGAGCGACAATCTCAGTGAGCTCTTCTTCCTGATCAATAATCACCTTCTTTGGGGGAGCCATTTCTGGGTTTCTGTAAAGCGGGTGTGGAGCGAGAGATTTCTGGGTTTAGGAGACTGGAAGGGTTTCTGATGTGACAGGTCTCTATTCGGCTGCGATATTTAAATAAAAGATTTTGTGAGGGAAACGATGCGACGAAAAGACGTTTTGCCAAGCGAATAGACGCTACCTTCATTAATGACATCGTTTCAATCACCAGGCATGTCGTTTTAACCCCCTTCTATCAGTTACATCTTAGTGGGCCTGATATCGGGGCTTGGGGGGCAATGTTTGAGCCCAAAAAGTAATTTTGGCAAGATCCTTTAGTGGATTCAGCACAGCGGGCCGATACCTGCGGCCCAAAAATAAGCCTATTCGGGTTTGGGTTACAGCTTCACCCATTCCGTGATCCATAAGGAAAACGAAACCTTATTGGAGTCGGGTAGCGAGGATCGAATAGGAAACTTCAACCAATAATCCTTCTGTGGCAAGGAGCAGTCGAAACCCTAGGTATATATAGCAGGTTTCAAGGATAAATTAAGGACCTCTCTCATATCAATCAATCCCAGCGATTACAAAACCTCCCCGGAGCAAACCTTCAACCTCGTTCAAACCCGATGACCGCGCGTCAGTCCCAGTCTCTCCAAGAGCCGACTGTCCGCATCACCAGATCAACCCGGCGACCGTACTTCCAGTCCTAGTCTCCCCAGAAGCCGACTGCGAGCGCAACCGCCACCGTTACTACCAGCGAAGCAAGGGTAACGCCCTCGCAACCCAGCGAAGCTAAAGTCACGCTTTAGCGCAACCCGTGCTTTCTCCAAACTTCCCAGTGATTGCTATGCTTAGTCTACAATACTAAGTATCGATTCGGTGACGCGAAGAGATCACACCCAAAGTCCTTATCAATAAGGCAAAAGTCCTTTTCCGAAAGGCTAGAGAAGAACCCTGTGACGAGGTTGGTGCTCTCCTCGTCCACAGCGCTTGAAGAAGAAGTCAGGTCAAGGGACTATCCCGACGACTGCACCCCACGGTGCTGGCACGCCTGCGCACACGCTCAAAAGAGACAGTTTGCAAGCCAACTGGTTTTTGCGCCAAACATTTATAGAAATACATTGTAGTGTGAATGCAATGGTAAGAAGTCCATTATAATGGCTTCAATGATCATAGCTGCAACTCCACATGGTTACTGCAATTATGAGAGCTGCCATGCTTGTTGCTTAGCTGCCATGCTTGTTGCTTCCCCATATACTTTATTCCACACAAGTCTTCATACCTATATTTACACACTCAAGTACTTATCTATACACTCAAGTACCTATTACAAGATATAGATATTTATACTATAATATATTTATACTATAACAGTCTAAATGTTCTGTCAAAATGGTACTCAAGTTTGAAAACAAACTAAGATAGATGATGAAGAAACAAAATTGAGTTAGAACTCATTTGACACAAAACAGATTTCCGGCAGACTTGACCTCAGTGCACTAAAATGATCATAACTTCTTCTAGAAAATAGATATCGATGAGCTGTAAAAAGTTCTGGAAACTAGACATCCGTAGATTTCCAGCCATATATAATTTTCTGAGCTCTGAACATTTTTGACACTCCGTTGAAGTTGACTGATCTTCACTGGCAGTTTTCCGAATCTGTAATAGATTTGATTTTTAAAAAACAATTTGTGTCCAATTCGGTAATGATCTTCTTGAGACTTCTGGATGCTTCCACATGTCTTCCACATCTTGTTTGAAGTAGAAACATCAAGAACCTTCAAGAATCTTCATTTCTTTCCATTTTCTTGCTTCCTACAACTCATTTTCTTCGTTTGTAGCTCAAATGTACCTAAAGACATTAAACTAAGTTAAAATGATTAAGTTAAAGGAAATAACATAGCAAAATGTGAGTAGAAAAACACATAAAACGTCGCATAAAATGCTCCTATCAATCCACTTATCAACCTCGTTTACACAACTAGATGACCAACACACTAGTGTAAGAATTTCTCAAGCGTTACTTGTAAACAATTCACGTGGAATACTCCATCACGCATCAAGTTACGCAACATAATGACATTCGTAAAACTTTCACAATTTGTGCTCCCATTAACTTCACATCCCCATTCCGGAGCTATTTTTACCACTTCACCAAGTGTTCCTATTATACATTCCATAGGATACACTTTATTCCGTGAATCATGCTTCTTTTCGATTAGCAACTTGCTAAACAGTAACTTCGTTGCAACCATGCAATAATAGCTTACTTTTCAAAATCACTGAAAACAAATTGACGTCTACACTCAATTCCCATTTCACGAGAGTATAAAATTACTCGGGAATTTGAGCCTTAAATATAAGTAGCAACCAAGGAGAGAAACCGAGCTTTCTCCATTGGTCAACATAAATAAGTTTCGTAGAACGTCACTATGAATGGCACGCCAACGATGTCATCACTGACGTCAGCCTCGTAGTTATCAACGATCTTGGTTGTTAAACCTCATACACCCTTATTCGTAGCTCTAGTGGATATTGTTTACTCCATGAACAAACAATTGTGGCCGCTTGTACATATGACGTCGAAACCAAGCACATAATTCAGTAGACTTGATGTCACATTGTAAAATCGCAACAGCTAGGTGTCTACTACACGTCATGAGACATCAATCAATAGGTCGCTTGACATTGACCGAACAAACCGTCCAATGCTCATGGCGTCAAGTTATAACAATACCCTTCGATAAGGTTCAACGAAATTCTAGGATCACCAATCGAAGTTGGCTCCTCTGAATTTTTGTAAAGTTCGTAGCATTTCCATTCACGGTCTCGACCTTGAACTATCATTTTCATCATACGAACACGTTTGATGTCAAAACTCAGAAATCAAGTCATAAGCGCTCCTTCAATTTTTGGTCAAGCCAAAATAGTTGAATCGGTTACAAGCACTTTATTTTCTTGTGTCCTCGTCCGACAACAAGAAAAAGTAATTTCTATATGTTCTCCTCTAAAGTAATCCTTTACTTTCGAAGTGGGTGTCCTGAGCAAATTCGAAGGTGAACTAACATTCTTCCAACCACCAGTTTTACATAAAAAGAATAACCAAAGAGAAAAGAAAATCACAACAAGTTTAACATTTCCAAGTATCCAAGAAGTTGGAAAATAATTTTGAATAGGTTCACGACTAAAATTTTTGGATAAGCAATTCCAACCAAATCCCTAGATCCAAATCTAGAAATGCTGACTGAGACCGTCGTCAAAATTTCAGAAATTTAAAAGTAGTAGAGGTCGGATAAAACTAAATTTGAAGTAGTTGCGGAGACAAAATAGTAAAATTCTCGAAATCTCAATTTTGCTTGAAAACAGATTTGGGGAAATTTTCAACTTTTGTACTTTTCGAACAAGATTTGTTGACAAGAACCTTTTGGTAGGTAAGGAAATAATTTCAAATGCATTTCGCTAAAACAGCCTTGAAGATAGTGTTGAGTTTGTTTTCAAAGTCTAGGTTGTAGAACTTCAGAAGAACCAAAATTGTTCAAGCTTCGTAAAACAAAACACTTCAGTAAGGAAAACTCGATTATTTAAGGTGTAGTCTCTTGACGTATGAGGAAAACATTTTGAGTAATGCAAGAGACGAAAATCAACTTTTGTAGTAAGGGGCAAGAATGTAAAACAGCTAATGTAAACTCCTGGTGTGGAAGAAATGTTACGAATACTTTTTCTCAAAAGTGAACGCATGGGGTAAATGCGTAATTTGTCGCCTCGATTCTTGAGCTCGCACTCGTACTCGTCTTTTACCTTGTCATGCCTCGAACCCTGGTGTAGTGGATTTCTCCCCAAGCAAAACTAGGAGATACTTCGATCCGGGAGAGCTACTGTTGACGTGTGAATTCTTATTTCAATCGAGTCTACAAAGGTTCGTACTCAAGTTCCTCATTATGGTGTACCTCTTCAGATGAATTCCATACCAAGGTATCGAGCTGAAGCTTTAGGTTCGTCCACGCTAATCATCGTCATCAAGAGGAAACTAGTTCGAACTTTGATCCCTTAAGGTAACGTAACCTTTGGAACAATTGTCCTAATAGTAGACTCATGAGCTCGCCAATCGCGCGTAAGTATTTGTGTTCAAGCTTTCTCGACTTTTCCCTTTTCCTGATGGCAAAGCCACAACATGTAAGTCTACATGTTACGTTGATCGCCTTCCTCCATTCCCCTGTGGAATAAGGCATTAAATCAACTTTCGAATTTTTGAATACTCCTTGACGTCACCATTTCAACTTCATTCTAACCACGTAATCAAAGTTGTCCTTCAAGAGTGTGCTACCAACTTGTCCACGTTTCGAAATTCGTAGCGTTTTCGACTCCAAAGCAATCAAAGATTCCTTGAAGTAAAGAAAACTGGCTGCTAAAGTTATAATCTGTACATACCTCCAACAATGTGGAGTATTTGCTATCTCACCAAGCATAAGTAACGCCCTTTTTGGGACACCCACAAGCCATGGTGAGGCCCAAACGAGACATGCATCGTGTAGCCCTATGTTCAAGCTACGCCACGGTATCCGGAAATGGCAAATCCATCGCCGGGAAGCCACGTTCCCGCCCTTGCCAACATGCCCTCATAACTAGGCATTTCTATACTAGAATAGTGATAATCTCATCCCACATCGAAGAGAATGTAAAGGAGAAGCATTCCTTCACTTATAAAAGGAACTCTCCTCCCACTTAAAACATCATCCCATTACACACTTTGTAATCTTGTTAGGCCGCAAGGCTCAACACACTAGTATAGCATTCAAGTGGACGTAGTTTCCCGCTAAGGCGGGAGATGAACCACTATACATCTTGTGTCGCTCTCTCTCTCTCTCTCTCTCTCTCTCTCATTCTTTATGCTAACTAGAGATCCCACGGATCACTAACGTTAACATTGGCGCCGTCTGTGGGAAGCCAACACAAAGGCTTCGTCACTTACCACGAGCTTTGGCCCATCAGCGTTCAGTCAACGCTCGGTCAACATCAAATCTGGGCTGGTCAACGCCCATCATGGTTGGTCAACGCCAACAAGGGCTAGTCAATGCCAACAACTAAAAGTCAACGCCTGTCAAGGCTGGTAGGAGTGGTCAACGCTGCACTCACCACAAAAAAAAAAAAAAAAAATTTGGTGTGCCTATTTACTGTGGACACCCAGAAATTCACTATGGGCACCCAACTCTTCGTCACCATCAGCTCTCTGTCAGCAACCTTCATCACCGCCGAGCTCCACAATATCAGAAGGTCTTGCACCGCCTAACTTCAATCATCATCAGCGCCTCCGCTGAGCTCCAAGCACCAAGCTTCCTCCTCCAGCGAGCCCTTCCGCCGCACAACCCACTAGCTCTGCTCTGACGGACAACCCACTGGCTCCATCAACGAGCTCCGCCGACAAGCTCCACCGCTGGACAAAACTGCTTCAGCTGACTAAGGCAACACCGCTACGAGCTCCGCTAGCTGAGTTCTGCTCCGCCGAACTCCTCCGCTGAGCTCTGCTCCACCGCCAGCAAACTTCACTGCCACCACCAGTAAGCTTCACTGCCAGCGTCCTCCTCTGTTAGCTTCCCTGACGTTCTCCGCTGACCACCACCCCGCCGGCCAACTCTTTCTCCGCTGACCACCATCAGCGGCAAAAGCTCCGCCAGTCACATCCGCCGGCAACAGCTCCGCTGAGCCACCGCTAGCCACTCCAGCTCACCCTTCGAACCTATATACCGCCAAACAACGCCTCTGCCAGTGGCTCTCTCAAGCAACAAGCGTTTCGATGGTCCATCAAGAGCCAATCTATCAAGGGATCCGCCAAGTGCAGCTCCGCCGAGCATCACCGCTGGCCAAGGTTACCGCCGGCAAAGCTTTCTACAGCTGGAATCCACTTAGCCCGTCACTGCGCCGAGCATCCTCCGCTAGGCATGGCACCGCCGGCCTCAAAGTTCTTGGAGAAGCTCCGCTCCGCCAACCGGCAACGGCCTCCGCTAAGCTTTCTCCTCCGCCGAGCTTTCTTCACCGCTGAGTTTCTCAGCTGGGCATCAGTGCCGAACTCCCGCCAGCCAAAAGCTCCGCTGAACTCGGATCCTCCGCCGAGCTCCAGGTCCGCTGCACTCCAGCTCCTCTAAACTCAGAGCCTCCGTAAAGTCCCGCTCTGCCAAACCACTAGCTTCACCGCTGCAAAAATGCCGCTGACGAGAACTCCGCTGACCAGCAAAGCTCCGCTTAACAAGCACCTGGCATCACGACGCATCCTCGATCACTGCCCAGCGAGTCACCATCATGATCGCCACAAGCACACTCAGAGCACAACGCTCAACTCATTGTGCTTCAACGTCGATCACCTCACTGATGTTCACTTCACTCACCGCCCATTCTTCTGCGACCACTGCAGTTCCAGTTGATCAAATTGAACTTTGAGGTCTTCGCAATTGATTGATCGGCCCTCAGTTATCTACGCAAATATCCAGTCCAAAGATAAGCTCCCTTGGCTCTGACTGGTTTCTTATTGGTTTATATGCATAAGTCACCACGTGCAGCACATGGGCATCTATAAACTGCTATAGTATAACTTGAGCACCCAACACACGTGCCCACCCCTACAAGCATGCAGCTCACCTTGGCATGCATAGCTACGTACATAGCTTACACACGTGTTTGGTGCATGTCCGCTAGCCACATTATTTGTTTAGTTACTTGCAGCCACATATATGTTTAATTACTTGCAGCCATGTCCGCTGGACACATTACTTGCACATAGCTTACACATATATGTTTAATTACTTGTTGACAGGTGGTGTATATAGCCATCTCTACTTCACATATATACCTTCATCAATTATATAATCTCAAGTACCTAGTCAACTTCATGATATATGTGTGCCCCCACCGCCCAGGTGCCATTGAAATCTCATGCTTCTAACCATATCATTTGTGGGCGCCAACTTATATACACATATATATAGCCTATTGCATGCGTATATCAAAGTAATTTTTGTCGCTTGAGCCATATACATTTACAAATAAATGCTGCCATCACGGCCATGTTTCAATTATCATCACATATAGTTTGTATATTTCCCGCAAATTCAACATTCGAAATAGATATGTACATATGCAGGTTATTTGTCGTCAATTATTAATTTGCGTATACACTTTGCTTACAATTTTATCAAAGTACATATGCAAATTATTTATATTGATTTTACAAATCCACATATTAATCATATATTTTGTTTCAAGGAAATCCAATTATTTCTATCGAGCATTCAACCTCAACTACGAGTTGACGGACATTATCGGAGTAATTTATCCACCACAAGCAATGGACCGTCATGCTTGGCCAACTCCGCTAGCCTCCAAATCGGCATAAGATAAGTCACTATATCTTATCTTTTACGCTCTCGCAATTAGAGCTATTGCCATGTCTATACATGTCTCCATGACCCTTAAGCATGCCTACAAAATGTTATTAGCACCTTTACTACAAGTACATGCTATACACATATGCCATGCTTCTATTTTCATTGCAACTCACTCGAACAAAATATTAGTACTTGCTCTATGTGTTTGTCATTTTTTCATGCAGATACAAACTTTACGAGTCTATGGTCTACGACCAACCGCCAAGCGGTAAGGCAACGCCTCATAATAACAATGACCGCTACGCGGCATTGCAGCAAGGGACTAGTTAACACAGCCTACGGCAGCCATTGATCCGGCAGTTAACCCCGACGCTTGGGTACCAAAGATTGGGATCGCTACCCAACACCCTCTGCTCCGTGCAGCTCCCCCTCAACAAACAATTTACCGACCATCCGGAGGTCCGTCGTGGCTGGGGAGTCGGGGACTCCCTGGCGGGCCTAGCAGGGGCCCACCCAAAAGGGCAAAAGCGTTCGCTCCGACCAATTCTAGATGGACGACGCACTCGCACTAATTATGCTTGACTTCGGGGACTTGTACATACAGCCCAGCATAATTCGCACCGGTCACGCTCATGCCTCAGGGCATCACCACGAACTTCCGCTCACGAGCTTCCCGCTCATGCCTTCCCGGCAACCCACGAGCATCCGCTCACGAGCTTCCCGCTCATGCCTTCCCGGCAACCCACGAGCTTCCGCTCATGCCTTCCCGGCAACCCTCGAGCTTCCCGCTCATGCCTTCCCGGCAACCCACGAGCTTCCGCTCATGCCTTCCGGGCAACCCACGAGCTTCCGCTCATGCCTTCCCGGCAACCCTGGAGCTTCCCGCTCATGCCTTCCCGGCAACCCACGAGCTTCCGCTCATGCCTTCTCGGCAACCCTTGAGCTTTCCGCTCATGCCTACTCGACACACCACACGTTAATGGAACATTGAATTCTTCTACCATTTGTCACTTGCGACAAATTCAATTCTTTTCGCGTTCCATTAAATGCGACCGACAACCACACAAACACAAAGCGTTCACATATTCATCATTCACGGATTACAAACGCTTACCTTCGCACCGCTCATGCAACTTACATATGCAATCCATACGCTCACACGACCATACGCGTTCTCGAGTTTGTACGTCATAATCGATCGTACTCGGCACCATTCGCGTATATGCATCAACATGTGTCACGCACCCCATACGTTTATATATGCCAACGCATATCCATACAACTCACATTTGTCGCCCAATGCAATGAGCATTCTACGTAGGCCTGTTGTTTTGTCTTTGTTGTGCAGGTTAGACGAGTCCCTTCTTGCTTACGGAGTTCGGGGACTTGTAGAGGCTCCGTACCGCCCGGTTACTTATGCTTGGTGACATCTTGTTTATAACTCCCCAACCAAGAAGCTCCTCTTACTTGGGGACTTCGGGGACTTGTACATACCTCCAACAATGTGGAGTATTTGCTATCTCACCAAGCATAAGTAACGCCCTCTTTGGGACACCCACAAGCCATGGTGAGGCCCAACCGAGACATGCATCGTGTAGCCCTATGTTCAAGCTACGCCACGGTATCCGGAAATGGCAAATCCGTCGCCGGGAAGCCACGTTCCCGCCCTTGCCAACATGCCCTCATAACTAGGCATTTCTATACTAGAATAGTGATAATCTCATCCCACATCGAAGAGAATGTAAAGGAGAAGCATTCCTTCACTTATAAAAGGAACTCTCCTCCCACTTAGAACATCATCCCATTACACACTTTGTAATCTTGTTAGGCCGCAAGGCTCAACACACTAGTATAGCATTCAAGTGGACGTAGTTTCCCGCTAAGGCGGGAGATGAACCACTATACATCTTGTGTCGCTCTCTCTCTCTCTCTCTCTCTCATTCTTTATGCTAACTAGAGATCCCACGGATCACTAACGTTAACATAATCCATTAAAGATATTTTCTTGACCACTCTTGGAAACGTTACTAGTGATCCTACTAATACCAGTACAAGGGCGTGGCCCTGCGATCTCGAATCATCCTAACATTTCCAAGCACGTTGCCGGTACCGCAATCATTTATTTTCCCAACAATTTCTTTGATTATAGGGAACATAATTTCTCAACTCTCTGCGGACCAATGGCAACCCAAGAATGGTTTATGTGACTCTACTAGTCTCTCCTCAATTTCTTGTGTTTCCCAACAAAATAATATTGTCAACACAACAACACAACCTTGGATTTTCCAAAGCAACAAAGCTTCATATCGTTCGACCAATTAATAACAAGATTGGGGAGATGCCAAGCTCAAGCAATACTTAATTTCATGTTTGTGTTGCCATTACAAGTTTTCCCTACCAGTCCACCACTTGGGAAACACTTGAGAGGTGTCTACCTTACTCGAAATTCACACATTCTTTCGTAGAGCATCGATGGAGAACCGCTGCAGTCGGGCCATCACTCAGAAGAAAGAAGAGAAAATCGAGCGAAAATACGAACACCACTGATCCAAATGACTATATAGGGGTCATGATCTCACTTTTTCCTCAATTTTTTTCACTTTGATCCGCCCAACACTCTATATTTTTCAATACGTGCAACAATATATGTAGTACAATAACTTTAACCCATCAATAAAATTTACTTTATAACACTAGCATGGGGGTACACAAATATTCCTTTCAACTTCATCTCGAACCTACTTCTCCGAGTATCAACTCACCCAATACAACCTCGTTAACTCCTTAATGCTCAATCCCCTAATAATTTACCCAACACTTTATCCAATTTTCATACTTACTACCTTTGGAGCGTTTGTGGTCGAGTGGCATCATGACGGAATTGGCAATTTAAAAGTTAAACCAAACTTTAAAGCACCACAAGGAAACAAGCAAAATTCTTTTTCAAGGAAGCTCAAATGTACCTCTACTTTTTAAATCCATTGGAAAATCTTTAAACGACTCGGAAGTAGCTTCAATGAAAAATATTTGCAAGTGAAATAAGGCAATAGGGTATCCTCCGGGAAGAATAAAATAAAGGAGGGACGTCAAAAACATATTTTTACCAACATACTTTAAAATGTCCAAGATATTCGAGCGTTTTGCCCAACCAAATTCGACACTTGAAAAATATGAGAAGGGTTGCTAGTTTTGCAAAAACGATTTCAAAAGTATTTCGGAACCTAGAGCTCTGATACCACTTTACTGTGGTGACCCGAAAGGGGGTCCCACAGCGCCGCGACTCCGAGCCAATGAGGAATCGACATGTCACGAATGGCATCTCGATAGCTCATCAACCCGAAACCGCATGGCCTTTTGAGTTTAGGTTGTTGGTTTACAAAACACTTTCTTGGACAAAAGTCACAAAACATTCTAGCAACCGAACAACATATTTTCGCAAGCGGAATTTAAAGTGAGCTAAAAGATTTGGGCTTACAATAGGAGCCCAATTTGGAAAATAACAAATCACGAAGTAAAAACAAGTATGAGAGACGCGCCCCAGGGTTACGGGTCCCTCGAAATTTTGTAAATGAGTGAATAGAAAACAAATAAACAAATAAATTAGTAAGAAAATAAATAACTAAGTTACTTCAAAATCCGATAAGGGACCAAAACCTTCCTTTTGATAAAACTAAAGAGAAATGCGCCAAGCCGGGCCATGTGCCTCCCCTGTACGCTTCCCGACCACATGCTCGAAACCTGCACACTATAGTAGGGGTGAGCTTTCGTCCTCGCATGCCCAATAGGGGCCGACCCAACCATGCTAGGTTTGAAAAATAATATACTTGAAAATATTTACTACATAATATTGTGCACGTTTATCGAAAAATGCTTTAATAAAACATATGCAGTATGATTCACACAACTTGGAGCTCCGAGATACTTACCTGTCGGCCAATATAAATCAAATCGGTGACCGACCTGGTTCGTCCTGAATTCGAGAACCAGCCAACTACTCTGTAGTACTTCCGACTACAAGTCTCCTATGACTGATTCACTGTCTATACTTATCTTTCCTCGAAAATCATAGGAGCACAGCCCCCTCCAGAGGTTCACGGTTATCGACACCGTGGGTGTAACGCCCCAAACCGCACCTCACCAACTCGGCCACGTCACAGTGCCGCGAGGCTCTAAAATATAAACCGAAAGCTCGATTCACATTCTAGAGGACCACTAGGCATTTTGTTAGAAAACTTTTTGCAAAACACAGCGGAAGCTACCAATATTTTTGAGGTGAAAATCCTTGAATCGTTAGGTTCAATTTGTTCGTCTAGACTTGAACTGAATGCTCAAGAGGTACAAAATTTAGGGAATAAGAATTTAGCTAGGTTTGACCCAAGAATAGTTTCACACAAGTTCCGGGACACAAAGTTCGAGAAATGGAAACCAGAATAAAGCCCAGAAGGTGGTTTACCAAACTTGTTCTGCACACCCAGCTCCGTCCGCCATTGTCCCGTCACCAGTGCACAGTACCTGCATCCATACTGTTGTAGGGGGTGAGCTTTCGTCCTCACTGCACAACAGGAACTCTACCTCAACTAGACTTAAAACCAATAAACAAATATTTGGGCTGCCCAGTATGAAAACATATTTAAACCACATATTTAAAGGAACGACAAACTTTAGAAAATGCTTTCTAACTCAAAAATCGATGCATGATGCTAAATTGAATACGCGCGCTGAATCTTACCAGATGGCCAGTCCCATAGACCCACTACACGACCTTACCTCAATTTACTTTATCACCAGGTAAGCGTAGCAAGAGCGTCCACTACCTAGCTACACACACGTACCGGGCCCGTCATTACGATCGGAATACCCGGACGACCGGCGTAACTAACCCTCCGGAGGTTTTGGGGATCGAACCCAAGGAAGTCAGAGCCACCCTTCGCTCTCAAGCCATCACATTTCTCACATGGTTTGGTTAGTATGCATTGCATTTGAACATGACCAAACCATACCAACTAACATGCATCATTTAATAACAATATAAGAAAATCACTAACCGAGGAGAGTCCTGAATCCCGCTACCTGGATTCCGATGCTTTCTCTCACGTACTCTGAGAGTCGCGAACCTTCCGTTCCTTGGGTAACTGGAGTCCTAGATTCCGACATTTCAATGGTTAATATCTTATTGAACTAATGATTGAAATCTCAACGATTAATAATTCGTCTAACCACTTTTCCTGGTTTGAACAGGAGTTGACCAAGGTTGACCCTTGTTTGACCGACATTGACCAATGTTTGACCAAGTTCGACCAATCACGACAAGTTCGATAATTATCCCAATTACCGAACCTTCACTCGAAATTAAGATATCGATCAATTACGACTATGTAGGAGTAATTCAAATATTGGACCAGTTCCTATTTCAAATTTCAGTATTAATTCGTTGGAATTACTATGGACACCCATTTTAGACTAACCCACAACCACAACTCAAGTCATACTAGGTGCACCCAAAACACTAAGAGCACCCAACATAACTCCGATTCCTCTCAAATCTTCACAACCAAATTTTAAACATAATTTCAGTCCACAATTGCAATTCCAGCAATATAATAATCAACTCACCAAACTGCAAAATTCGATCAAAGTCATCAAACTAGGCATAACACCATAGCAGGTTATCAACTCACAACAACTTAATCCACTCATACACACAACCAAGATAATCCGATTTCAATCACAACTCCACAATTCATCCCATCTGTCAAAAGCACCCAAAGGGTAGAACTTCGATTTTTACCTTCAGTAGTATCATCTGCAGGTGGGAAACCCAAACCTCTAACCCAGCTCGGCAACAGTTTCCCGAAACTCTCCTCAAAACTCGATCAATGACGAACTGTCTTCAAATGTTAACTGTCTTCACCTACAGTCGCAGCCAAGACAGAAACTAACCCAAAGGGAAGCCGGAAAAGTAGCCGGTAACGAAGAACACGGCAGAACCGAGATGAACCCAGAAACGAAATCGTCAAAACGTGATCCAATTTGAAAACTAGTTACATAAACGTGTAGGGGAAGGTGAGAGGAGGAACTTCCATACCGAATACGGCCTAAGCGGTGGCCGGAAATTGCAGGTACTCGCCAGAGTAGTCGCTGCTTCTCATCGTCGATTCTCCCTCCTCGCCGAGTGCATGGGCGATCTGAGACCGCAGACGTGACGGCGATGAATAGAGGAAGACATCGGTGGTCGTGCGTCGTCGATCGGTGGCCGGACGGCGTCACTCCGGTCGGGTCACATGATCGGGTCGCTGAGTCTCAAGAATGGGTCGACCTCTCTCAATCTCTCTCGATGTTTCTGATGCAATCTGGTCCCTTCCTCGGGGTTCATAGTCCAAACAACTCAAATCCAACGGTGGAGATCAAGCGGTGGAGTCAACAGACGGCCCAGATTGGTCCACGACATTTTCTATTTTCTTAAATGATTTCCAAAATGTCAAAACTTTGAAAAATTGTAATAATTACCTCCGGTATCCCAAAAATTCGTCGAAAATTTCCACGAACTCGTCGTGACGTGTACCTTATTATCCAACTCCTAAATTGAGGATTTCACTTTATGAAAATTTCTGAAAATTTTCTCGAGCATCTTGACATTTATTGAGATCATAAAGAAATAACTTGTTGAACGATCTCAATTTAAGCTCGATAAATTTTCCGGGGCTCACAGTTCCACCTCCCTTAAATAAATTTCGTCCTTGAAATTTCATGATTGGTCAAACGGTCAATAATACTTTATTTTTCATGTCGAACTCCAGTACCCATAACTATTTCTCAGTCTAATTTCTTGTGGTACAATTCGACTATTACTAGTCATACATATCAACACCGGAGATAGCATTTCTCTTTACCAAGTGTTCCTCAGTTATCACCAACAGGATACACTTTGCTCCGCTATTTTTCACTTTTCTGTAACCTCAAGACTTTTGTTAGAACAACTGGACTGAGTGATTAACAATCTCATTACTCTCCTCTGCCATACTTGACATTTCCACAGACAATTTATGTCTATACCAAATAAAACTGGGTAACTACCAACCCTGTTACCCTAACTCAATATTGCCACTGCTGGCAACTCATAGCCGATTCACGTCTTCATTCAATTCCCGCTCATTACAAGCACAACGTTCCGGGAATTGCAGTTTTGTCAAAAGACATACTTAAGTACTCGTAGTCAAATATAACTACCCGTAGGTAAAATTATGTTCCTTACGCGGAACTCCCATCAACTATGAACAACAAGTAGACGTCGTCGTCACTAACAAGAAATTCGCAATTCACTGTGGAAGACATATCGATCCTCAAAAGGACAAGCATATACGCGAAACTGGCCAAATATCCGTCTTCCCTAGTCACGCTTTACGGGGAATACACGATGGGGCCTAGTAACTGATTTCTAAAAGTTAGTCCACGGATTTTCCACGTGACGACACTTTACGAATTTTTCTGGTGATGCACCTGAGTTCGTTACGTATTCGTTAATGACCGCCGTCTCAGTTAATGCATCTACTCCACGAACTCGAGGGCGAAGTACTCCTTCCAACCACGCGGGTGATATACGCCATGTTGGCAACATCGAATCATGCTGCCCTTCCAGCAACAACTACGTGCCAACGAATTTCTTAGAACACTAGTTCGGTCGAACCGACGATCAATCTTGATAACAAGCTTCAACAAGCGCTTCTGTCACGATTCGACGAAATTCGAGGATCACCGTTTAAGATGTACCTCTTAAAGACTAAAGACCCACACGCTTCCATGTATAGCACAGCGTTGATCTCGAAAGCATCGCCAAAATTAGAGAAGCTGATGGTTAAACAACCATGAACAACACTTCTAACGTACTTGACGTCAAAACTCTTTTCCAGATCACCCGTCGTTCAGACCATGTCAAGTCATGTCGCTGAAGTCGCAAGTTGCGTTCCTGATGGTGACGACGCAAGCTTTCTACCTTTCGTTCTTTGCACGTCTCCTTTTTGCCTTTCGGTTGCCAATCGCCTAGTAGTGTAGAGAATATCCTCCCTTACTACAGTTTACGTTGAACTTGACTTATATGGATAAGCAACCGAAAACAATGCTCAAAACTTCGTTTTGCAAATTTCCTAAGAAAAGGAATTTGAGTTCTAGGAAATTCCAAATGATTTTCAATACCAAATCCGTAAACTTCCAAGAAGGGAAGAGAAAGGAAGTGAAATATTTTTTTTTTTTTTTTTTTTTTTTTCAGGTCATTGGCCAAGATGCCAAACATTGTTGTATTAAAATTCCAAAATTTCGGAGCACTGGAAGTCATTAGAAATTGATTCCAAAGTTGCTGCAACGGGAAAGTCAGCAGAACCTTGAGATTAAAAATCTCAGCTTTGAGACTGATTCCGAGGGTTAAAATGTTCTCACTTTTGGGTGAAATTGGTTGGAATTGAAGACAATTTCGAAAACAACTTTGAAATCACTTTACTCAAAATACTTTTGCAACTCGAAAAGTCTTTTCAAAACACAAGATTTTCTAAACCTTGGAAACAACTCAAATGGAGAGGTTGCAACGTTGAACTAGCGTGATTTCAACTACAACCAGAACTTTAATGACGAAATCAACCAAATGAAGAAAATAAAAGTCAACGTAACTATTAACAAGGAAGAAATACTTGCAGTCCTTCTAGGATTCTTACCAGTAATACGTGTTGTTGTAGACGGCTAGAATCCCAGAGAGTCGCCTGCCCTTCCTTGAAATACGTTTGACTTGATGACCTTTCACCTAGAGTCGAGCGGTTTGGTCCACGAAACCAAGTAGCCTTATTTCCTCGTACGTACGCGAATCTCGACGTCCAAAAACTCGAGTCAACATTAGCCATAAGTGACATGGAGTTTCTGCCGCATATACGAGTGAGTGGAAGAAACATAATTCGAGAAGTCGCCATAGAGGTCGCACAGTGGACACATACCTCTTTTCCTTCTTTCCTTATGATACACTTCTGGCCCATGCTGAATACGCATTAACTTGCTAAAGCATTTCCGAGGAGGTCTATACACTACATAGGGTGACCTTAGTCAAACCTATAAATCTTCTAATCGCATAGCTTCCTCGGCTACCCCAAAACAACGCCTTATATGGTACCACTCGCTGCATGCTTTCAGATTTTTCAATCCTAAAATTACAAGCAACGTCAAATGGCGAGTACTTAAAGCACAATTAAATCCCTCTTACTTAATTTCGAAGTCGACATGTCCCAGTGAGGAATTTCATTCCGCTGTTCAGTTGATTAAGTAGCTGAAGATCCACTTTTCCTTGACTCATACCCCTGAGGCACGAGAAGCGTCAACGAGTTGCGCTCGACAAGATCTTCCCGAAATAATGATTCGAATTCCTCGAGAGTTGTCAAATGACATTTCAAGTCTAACATGAGAGCAACAATCAACATCACCACTCAAACAACCAACCAAATTCACAGTATCACTTTTACAAGTTCCCACATTAATCACATTTACAAAAACCCAAGTTTGTCGTTCACATACCTTGCTCCTTTTATTTTTACCTCATACTGGGCCCACATCTTTGCCGCGGTCTGTGCACTGTGGAGGAGCTTTGGGTGGCAATACTCATTCAAATTCAAGAAAAACAAATAAAAGGATGAACAAGAACTGGACTCGATAAAGATTACAAGACAGATGCAACATCGAGTCCCACCAACAATATTTCAATGAACAGGATTCAAGTGAATATGCACAATTTGGAAGTGAATCCATAAACCAATTCAACTTAATGTATAAACATATAACAGTTGGACTTGAAAAGAATTTAAGACAAATCACAACAATCGAGTCTATGGAAGTAAACAAGTGAACTAGACTCGACAAGGTATCCAAAGAAGAATCATTACCAAGTCCAACATTTAACAAACCGGATTCACTGAACAGAGCGATGGCAAACAACCGAATCGGTAAGTGAATCCAACAATATATCAACATTCAAAATGATAGAAAATCACGCAAACACAAGTTCAATTACAAAGACAAGTCGGAACATAAGTCAACCTTTCGAAGAAGGGATAACGATTTTCAGATTAAGGGATCCAAAGGGAAAACAAACAATAGTTCCGACTAACTAAAAGTCGAAGTTTCGGAGAATAACTCTAGAGTCATTTATTTGTCGCAAGTTGTATTCAGTAATTAACAACTTTCAACCTCGGTATACACTAGAGGGATCCGGTGGCTAGTCGGGCCCTAAACCATGTGAATAGTTGTAATTATATGAACACACACTAGCAACAATCAATTCTCACTACGAAGGAGTGAACCGGAATTTCATGGTAAAGAAATTCCTAAAACCTCCCACGTAACCAGAAATCAAGACTCTAGACAAACTTCGAAAAACTGTTTAAATTAGTACAAGGTTTTGTTCTGAAAACCCCAAATGTAAAAACCCACGTTAAGGGTAAACAACGATTTTTCCGCTAAAACTTCCCTTTTTCGGTCAAAAGCGTCTTTCCGACAAAACACATTTCAAAGTTGGCTCAGGTTAAACACGTAAATAGTAAACACCGAAATCCAAAACTTTTGAACAGTAACTGGTAGTAAATCCCTTTTTACCGAATCGCCTTTCAAAGCACTTTCGCTTTTGGCACCCCGTTTTCTAAATCTCTTTTTAGAAACACCTTTAAAACCAGTTCGTGAACCATTTTTCGAAATCCTTTTCAAGCGTTAGGTAGAGATTTTCACAACTTTTCGAGTCAAAGGTTCGGAAACACGTTCTCGAACAGCGTTTCCCAAGTTGACTTTTTAACAGGATTTGAAAATTTTCACAAGCCAACAGAACTTGTTTGGGTATCAGAGGTTTTTAAATCATTGAAATTGAAAACTCGAAAGCATTTGCTCTGATACCACTTTCTGTAACGCCCCAAACCGCACCTCACCAACTTGGCCACGTCACAGTGCCGCGGGGCTCTAAAATATAAACCGAAAGCTCGATTCACATTCTAGAGGACCACTAGGCATTTTGTTAGAAAACTTTTTGCAAAACACAGCGGAAGCTACCAATATTTTTGAGGTGAAAATCCTTGAATCGTTAGGTTCAATTTGTTCGTCTAGACTTGAATTGAATGCTCAAGAGGTACAAAATTTAGGGAAAAAGAATTTAGCTAGGTTTGACCCAAGAATAGTTTCACACAAGTTCCGGGACACAAAGTTCGAGAAATAGAAACCAGAATAAAGCCCAGAAGGTGGTTTACCAAACTTGTTCTGCACACCCAGCTCCGTCCGCCATTGTCCCGTCACCAGTGCACAGTACCTGCATCCATACTGTTGTAGGGGGTGAGCTTTCGTCCTCGCTGCTCAACAGGAACTCTACCTCAACTAGACCTAAAACCAATAAACAAATATTTGGGCTGCCCAGTATGAAAACATATTTAAACCACATATTTAAAGGAACGACAAACTTTAGAAAATGCTTTCTAACTCAAAAATCGATGCATGATGCTAAATTGAATACGCGTGCTGAATCTTACCAGATGGCCAGTCCCATAGACCCACTACACGACCTTACCTCAATTTACTTTATCACCAGGTAAGCGTAGCGAGAGCGTCCACTACCTAGCTACACACACGTACCGGGCCCGTCATTACGATCGGAATACCCGGACGACCGGCGTAACTAACCCTCCGGAGGTTTTGGGGATCGAACCCAAGGAAGTCAGAGCCACCCTTCGCTCTCAAGCCATCACATTTCTCACATGGTTTGGTTAGTATGCATTACATTTGAACATGACCAAACCATACCAACTAACATGCATCATTTAATAACAATATAAGAAAATCACTAACCGAGGAGAGTCCTGAATCCCGCTACCTGGATTCCGATGCTTTCTCTCACGTACTCTAAGAGTCGCGAACCTTCCGTTCCTTGGGTAACTGGAGTCCTAGATTCCGACATTTCAATGGTTAATATCTTATTGAACTAATGATTGAAATCTCAACGATTAATAATTCGTCTAACCACTTTTCCTGGTTTGAACAGGAGTTGACCAAGGTTGACCCTTGTTTGACCGACATTGACCAATGTTTGACCAAGTTCGACCAATCACGACAAGTTCGATAATTATCCCAATTACCGAACCTTCACTCGAAATTAAGATATCGATCAATTACGACTATGTAGGAGTAATTCAAATATTGGACCAGTTCCTATTTCAAATTTCAGTATTAATTCGTTGGAATTACTATGGACACCCATTTTAGACTAACCCACAACCACAACTCAAGTCATACTAGGTGCACCCAAAACACTAAGAGCACCCAACATAACTCCGATTCCTCTCAAATCTTCACAACCAAATTTTAAACATAATTTCAGTCCACAATTGCAATTCCAGCAATATAATAATCAACTCACCAAACTGCAAAATTCGATCAAAGTCATCAAACTAGGCATAACACCATAGCAGGTTATCAACTCACAACAACTTAATCCACTCATACACACAACCAAGATAATCCGATTTCAATCACAACTCCACAATTCATCCCATCTGTCAAAAGCACCCAAAGGGTAGAACTTCGATTTTTACCTTCAGTAGTATCATCTGCAGGTAGGAAACCCAAAGGATAAATTTTCCAGGGCTCACAGTGGGATCCCTAGGAATCAACGCGTCTAGGTCCCATTCACTTTCAGGTCACAAGTACACACATACAAGGGTACAGTATCTCAACATGCAAGTCTAGCCTCGATTTTCACAATTAGCAATTATCAGTTCTGAAAACACATGTATCACGAGGCATCAACTAATGAACAACCAAAAACGTTCTTACAGGCAACATACTAACTTAGTATAGCAGTCCACATATACTGAAAAGCCTCTAACAAGGAAGGGATAGCTCACCCTACCTGGAAATGCCGGCATATTCCACACTCTGGTGCTTTCCGCTTAAGCTTCCTTACCGATCGTGTTTCCTAAACCATTACTTAGTTTGTAAGTAATTATCCAGGTAAACATCATGATCAACTTTAAGTATTCCTTTTTATTTCACTGAGGCCATTAATTACTTCTTTTAACCTTTACCAATTTGGGAAACAAACTTCTTTCTTAAAAAGGAAAAACGTCTTTATCGCTCCGCTAAACTATCGCCATTCCGAGCGACCAAAGTCGAGTCGATCCTCACGTTTTAAGAGGTCGGTCACCCTGGTAAACTCTCATAGTTGACTTTTGACCTTTGACTTTGACTTCTGACTTTTGACCAAGTATTCCCTTATTTACCATTATTTCTTATTTATCAAAAATAAATAAGTAAATAATTATAAATAAAGTTTTACTCTTACATTTACCCATTTACTCTTCCTTTTTCACATTTTCACTTTTACTTTTACCCTTTACCTCCTTTTTACCGAATTTACCTTTACTTTCACCTTCTTCACTTTTTATAACTTTACCAAGGTAAAACTCATTTAATCCAACTTTCACTCTTTTCTTCATTTTCTTTATTTTCTTTCAAAAATAAAGCCACTTCTTTTCTTCTTCCTTTTCTTTTTCTTTTGGCCAAAATAACACAACAACGATCACTAAATCTTCAACACCAAAATTCAAACACTTTGAAAATTAGGCTAATAAAGTCCTACTAATTAAACCATCTCCAAATCTCTATTTTTCACAATTTTCCACCAACCAAATAATTCAACCAAAATTAAAATCAACCAAATAAATTCCAAAAATTCTAGGGTTTGTCCAAAACCCATTTCTTACCCTTTCTTCTTCAAAACTCACGGCCTAAGCTTCCTCCTTCACCTTCTTCACCTACAAATCCGTCCAACATCAATACCACAACCAAAAACTCGAAAACAAGGTTGCATGGATAGATCCTTACCACAAATCCTTGCCAAACCCATAGCCTAGCCTCTTGGTTTAGGGAAAATCGGGTTCATGCAAACAAAATTATAAATCAAGATCAAAAACTCGGATTTGATAAGAAAGATGTATAGATCGAAGGAATAGAGGCTAGATTAGGATGAATAATACCTTGATTTGAACTTGGAAAGAAGAAAACACAAAAAGCCCCAATTTTAGCTTCGGGTTCTAGGGTTTTTGGAGGATTAAATGGCTAAATTTCATGATTTTGGTTGGAGAAATGGAAAGAGGGGATGAAAAGAAGAAAATCTGGAAATTTTGGAGGGGATTGGGATTCCGGCGACGGCGGCCGCCGGCGGCGGCGATTTCCGGCGAGGATGAAGAGAGAGAAGCTCTCGGGTAGAGAGAGAGAGCTGAAGTGAAAAATGAGAGGGTTGAGGCTAGGGTTTGGAGAATGTGTTCCTTAAATACTTCTCCCCAATTTTAATTGTGAAAAGTCTAAGTTGCCCTCCTTTTGGGCCAAATGGGCTTGGGCTGCTCCATTTTATTTTTCTCTTAATTTTCCTTAAGCCCACTCTGAAAATACATCTTCAAACATCCTTATTTCTCTGACACTTTACCGAATCATTCGGGAAAATTTTCCGGGCTTGTCCTAAGCCTCGATACTTTAAAAATAGTTCCCTAGACCCAAATTGGATTTTCTCTAATTTCTTAATCCTTTTAATGGCCTCAAAATCTTAATCTAATCTCGAATACATAATTTCATACGTTATGCGACAAATTAAAATAACAAGAAAAAGTACGGGGGTCTACAGAGCTCGTAACTTTTCTTTTATTAATTTTATTCGGAAATTTCCTAGATCAATTCTTGACTTCGTCTTAGGCCCAAATGAAAGAACATTGGCCCAAACTTAAATTGTCGGCCCAATAGGTGGTCTCGACACCAAAACAATTTCCAAAATCGATTTCTTCACTTAAATCACCTTGCGAAAATCTTATTGGCGAAAAATTACATTCTAAAAATTAAACAAAATTTTCGGGGGCCCACACCCCCTTCAAATAGAAGTGGCAAAGGAATCCAACATAGGCTTGGCCAACACCATTATCCATGAGAAGGGGAGACTCCAGTGAAAGAAAATGGAGCCTCCAAGCCCCCTCAATTGGAAGCAGCTTTGGAATCCAACGTCGGGTTGAGCCACGCCATTATCTCCGAGAGGGGCAGAGAGTGAAGGAACCAAATATCGGCTTGAGTCTCTGCACCCGCTTTAGCCTTGGTAACCACCATTAGTTGGACGTGAAGTATGGGAACAACCATTCTGTAGCTTGAATCCATTCCTTCAAAGAGTCCATCCCTCCAAGATTCTGTCAAGAAGAGAGAGGGGGAGAAGGAGGTGATAACCAAAGCCCCTTCCATCTGGAGGGCACAACACGGGCCGGGTCCAGAAGGAAGGCAACAGAGGAGGAAAGACGAACCACAAAGTGGCCTTCCTCCCTTCCCCGTTTCGCTCCACGTGTGGGATTCCAACAAAGATGATCTCGCATGACCAGGACATCCCACACTAATGGAGCTCCCCATGCTTCTTTTCCCCTGAAAGCCTATACATTCCATCCAGGCTGTCAAAGGTAAAAAACACGGGGTTGCCTGAGATTAAGCCATAAGGCCTAGTCCAGGCTTGAGATTTCGCCATAAGGCCTAAAGTCTAGAGGCTGAGAATGGTTTCATGAGGCGAAAGTTTGTGAAGAGGGAGAAAGAGAAGCAAAGATTGAAAGGCCATTGTTGAGGATTTGAAACTCAGAGGAAGGTTTTTGGCGTGAACATTCCCATCCCCAGAATGCACCTATTTATAGGAACAGGGCACGCAAATCTCCACCCTTGGATGGACAGTCGAAGAGTTAAACTAAGTGTCAGTAAATCTTGATTAAAGTTGCCCTAAATCTTGGAAAAGAAGGGATTATTGGCGCGTGGGGGAACCGAACGGTTTTCGAGGAGGTAACTGTTCCATTTTCAATATTATCTTCTCACAACCGTTTTCAACAGTTAGTTAATGCGAAGCGGCGAGTCAATTCTTCGGAGGCAGCCAAGGGAGCGTCCAGTTGGGCTTCCTCCGCGCTGAGCTCGTTGTTCACATGGGCCAAACGAGCTTGGAGATGTTGGATATGGGCTTCTAAGTCTAACTTCTAGAGCCTTAGCTCCCCCATGCGAGTGACCCGATCATTCAAGGTGCCGCGAAGAGTCTCCATTTGACTAGCGAGGTTATTCCGTACCACGCGGGCCGCACGAGCTCGAGCCTCCACGGCAGATTGGCAAGCGCGGGCCACGTCATGGTCTTTCAACAGCTTCTCTATAGTGTCGAGCTGAGTTGGTTTGACCGCACGCTCTCGGCGAAGGAACCCAATGGCTTCCCAGATCCTGGGGAGTTCTTCAGGCCCCAGCCGCCGCTATCCCAAGAGGTTTCGAAGCTCTGTCTTCGCTAGTTCGTGGCGGTGAAGAGATGGCATTGCACCTTTCCCTACAACCGCAGGGCCAACGTAGTGGCCTGATGTTTTTTTAAAACATGATTAAAACCCATGTGGTTTTAGATGCTAAAGTTGCAGCAAGTATGGTGGGTTCACTTGGTCCCATGTCATGATGTCGATAGCCATGATTCAATCATCCTCTTCAGCATAAGATTCGCGAAGGATTAAATGGCAGCAAACAGTTTGTTATTCAGCATCTTATTTCGCCAAGTACTGTAGGCCTTGATCAAACTTGATCTAGCCAGCGAAGCGGCTCCAACACTTACATTTGAGAAAATCAATACAGAGCCAGCGAACAAGGCAGATACTTACTGCTATACACATGGCGAAGCTACCACCAAGGAAGAGAATGATCCTCATTTGCGATCAAAAGCAGTCTCCTTCGCATGGGGGGCACACTAAAGTTCTGATCTCCTACAACCTGCTCAAGTTTCGCCAATTCACTGCATACCAGACATCAGATACATGAGGGGCAATAAAGTTGGCAAAGAAAGCGTCAGTTCATGACAAAGGCAATTCAGATTGTGGCATTCAAGCTTTATGACCTATATAGAGGCCTATATGGAATCAGTCAAGTAATTTCAGTCAAGCCAATACAAGTGGCTTTAGAGCAACGACGTTATAAGAGCAGTGCTAATTCAAGACCTCTTCAGTCAAGATGAAGACCTTTGACTTCAAGGTCTGGGGGGCAATGTTTGAACCCAAAATTAGCATTTTGGCCTTAGAAGGCGTGTCTTGGAGAAATTGAACCAATGTCAGTGGCTCAAGCTATATATTGTCGACAAGTTCGAAATATATTATTTAGAGGCTAAATAAAGCCTACCTGCAGAATTATGGAAGATTATGCAAGCTGCAAGAAAAGGCACGCCCATGCGAATATTCATACTCCATTCAATTAAGGAATATGGCATGCAAGTGGGGAAGCATTCAACTACATTTCATGGTGGCCAACATTGGAAAACCTATCATGATTCCATTAGTGCTTAATTGGAAAACCTACCATATTTCCATTAAATCTACCATAATTCCATTAAACCTACCATGATTCCATTAGTGCTCCAAAATTCCATTATTGTTTAACCCATCATGATTTGTTTAAGGCCAACTACTATGGCTTGGTAGCCTATATATAAAGGCTACAACGAAGTAACAAGACACACACAATTCATCAATTAATCTCTACGATTATCCAAGCCTCTCCAGAGCATCCCCTCTCCTTCTCCTACCGGTGACCACACTCCAGTCCCAGAATCCTCAGGAGCCGACTGTCAGTGCCACCAAACCCTCGGTCAACGTGCTTCGGTCCTAGTCTCCTCGGGAGCCGACTGTAGTACCGCGACCACAACGGTTACGGAACCAGCCAAGCAAGGGTAACGCCCTCGCAAACCAGCCAAGCTAAAGTCACTCTTTTGCAAGTTCTCCCCTCTTCCCAGTGATTTTCGCTCTGGTCGATCTACGACGTCGAGTATCGATTGTGTGATTTTGAAGAAGCTTAGTAAAAGTCCTCACCACGAGGCACAAAGAATCCTGCGATGAGGTTGGTGCTCTCCTCGTCCACAATCGCTCTAAAGAAGTCAGGTCAAGGGACACCCCCGACGACCGCACCTGAACGGTGCTAGCACGCCCACGTAAGAAAAGAGACTGTTGACCAGCTCAAGAAAAACTGGAGCCAAACACTTGGTTAAAAAAGGAAAAAGTTTTCAAGGTATTTTGTATTGATGACTAATTATTCACACATGTATAATTATGAGATTATATATTGATTTTTAATTATGTTTAAAAATTTGGGCGTGACATAAGTTGTGATGTACATTCCTTAGGTGATTAATGGAGAGTAGTCAATACCTTATCTCTGCTGTAAGAGAAGATACAGTGGGATTTGAGGTGAGTAGATCTCACGTAGTTTATTTACGAACGATTTTACTTGTTTTCGGAATTATGTGATAAATTGTAAATCGTTTTCAGAAATGAATATTTGTTTTAACGATATGAACTCGATTGACTACGGTTCATAGGACTACGGTTCACATGTATAGAAAATGAGTTTTAAGTATAAAAATGAGTTTCTTGGATTTTGCTATTGTGAACTATAATTCGTATTAGTGGCATTCCTGAGTGGATGACCACGTATATATATTTACTTGAAATATATACGTTAATGGCGTTACTTTGTGATGTGCGTATGAACTGTGAATTATTCAGAATGTGGTTTAGTGCGGTTACTCTTTGTGGAAATACTTTATATCCTGGAATTGTTGATCTTGTCGTGTTGAAAGAGTAATCGTGTTGGTAACATTTGAGTCATGTGGACTTTCTAAATGTTCAATCTAAGACCTTTTGTCACATTGGTGATCGAGGCAATTATAAATATTGTAGGTTTGAACCTCGGCCGAGGCGACAGGCTACGATTCAGTTAGAGCTCTAGTATGTCTGCCAATATACTGCTTGGGGGATAACTTGTGTTATTGTGCTCTTGAGTACATCATACTGCTTGGGGGATGACTTTGTGTCCTCGTGCTCTTGAGTGCATATTTATGAAAGTGAGTTTCGAGTGTTTCTTTCTTTGATTGTCCATGCTGGACTTGAATCATTTTAATGGAGTTAAAAGGGTGATTTCTTGGCTTTAACACGAGTTGTTTGATTTCGTCATTATTTTCCTTTTTCATTTCTATTGTTGATTTTAATGTGATCTCTTGAACTAAACTATATGCAGGGATTACTATGAATTTGTTTGTGTGCCTTTTGGTGATCTCCTGAACTAATTTCTATGTAGGGATTACTGGTTGTATTTAATTTAAATTGTGAGTGCAATTGTGGTTATTTAGGTTTACTAACACGAGCTTGCAAATGCTTACCGGGTTTGTTGTTTCAACCCGGTGCACTATTCCGTGGTGCAAGGGTTATTGTGCAGGTCTGAGTAACAGTCGTCGAAGTTGAGGTTTTGTTTCTGTCGTAGCTTGGATGTAGTAGGGTGCTTTGGTTTTAATCTTCCGCTGTGTAGTGAGTGTGGTGGGTGCATTTACTTATTGAATTGTTATTCAGTTTAATTTGTAAACTCTCGGTAATGTAATATGTGACTCTAAAGAACGAGTCGGTATTGATATCGTGTTTCGGATTCGAAATTCTTTATTCGAAATTTGAGGCGTGACAAATGTGGATCTGGGAGCCGGTCCTGGGACTTTTTCCGTTTTTGCCTCAAAATAGCGACTGGTGAAGAAAGGTGAATAGATGGGTGCCCAACTCTCGGTCACCTCGGCCGAGTTTTTTTTATATTTACCAAAACGAAAGTAAGAAAACAAAATGTAAAAATTCTTGTGGCTGTTTTGGAGGTGGCCAACGATGTTTTAATTCAAAGTCATAAGTTTTTTTGTTTTCAGCATTTGGTTCAAGCTTCTGGAGTCCATGAAGCATCATACTCAAAACTCTTGTAGTATGTTCTTGATTTTTGGCCACTATGTAGGCCGACATTTCAACATTCGGACATGTTTCTAAATCACAAACTTCAGCTTTTACCTCAAATTTTGCTGATTGTGATTTCTCTTGATCAGCTTTGTCTCCAACAATCATGTCAAAATATTCAATTTCTTCAACTAATTGATCTCTGTACTCAACCACATGATTGTCTACTTCTTCCAGCGCACTTGAATGGCCAATTTTGGACTCAATCTTTAGTTCAGCCAGCTGCGGAGCTTCTGGGTCGGCTTTATCTTCTACAACCAAACTAAAAATTTCCTCATCGTATTGGATAAATGGATGAGGTGGACGAGATACCATTGAAACCATATATGCATTTTGTCGTGCTCGATATTCTTCCTCGGATTTTCTCTTTCTTTTCATGGACTCTTCCTCATACTTTCGCCAATCCTCGACTAGTTTCTCTTTACGCTTTTGAAAGTATTCATCCAACTCCTCTTGGCTCTTGCGAGAGTTTTCATATAAACTTTTTGTACTCTTTTTTATTGATTCAATGATTTTCCAACAATTTTGTTGGTGATTTGAAACCAATTCAGGCCGTGGATTATTGGCCGTATATTCGGCCATTTGATTAGTCCATGTTCCGTCCACGTAATAGCCATTAAAACCATATTGAGATTGAGTCGTTGGTGTTTCTAAACTCCATGCGGCGTGACTATTCAAATCAACAAAACTCCATGCGGCGTGACTATTCAAATCAACAAAACTATAGCTGTATCCACCATTTGCGTCATACATTGAATTAGAGTCGCTTGTATTCTGCTCATAGAAACTCATTTGTAAATGTACATTAGTGTTCCACCGGGTGTGCCAAAAGTTGTTTGCCTCAAAATTGTCTCGGCCGAAATGAGGGCCGAGCGGTTGAATCGTCCTTCTGAAATTGCGCGGGCGTGCCAACTCGCAGCCGAATGGCTGAGTGAGGTTCAGATCTGATTTGCGCTTGTATCTGACTTCTTATCAAATGATTGTTGGTCGAGGAAGGAACCCTCTCGGCCGTTGAGTTCTAATGCCTCTGTTGCAAGGACTTCGGTTAGGCGTGAATCCTGACCGGGATCTTCTATCACGTTCACTTTTTAGGTAAACTCGAAGGTTCGGGTGACAAGAGAGAGGTCTACCGGGTGAAGGTACTCGCAAATCACGGTAAAGACGAAGGTGAAGTGGATTCGGTTGTCAAAACGTTGTGAGATGATGTGTGTGTGAATAGCAAATCGCATCGATCCAATCTGGACTGGCCAAAAGAGATCAATAGATGAGAATTCTACGTTACGAGCTACTCCTAAGTGCGATAATTAAAGTGCATATAAAATAAAATGAACAAGAAAGTAAAGTGCTTGAATGTAAAGTATTGAATTGAAACTAAAAAACAAGAAATGAAAACAAGTTGTAAAAGTTGAATCGAAGGCAAAGTACTTATGAGATAGTAAGAGGAAAGTTTATGAGTAAAAGTTGTATATTGAGTTTGTTTGTGTGGTGTAGAACCCTCTACAATGAGTTACAAGGTGCTATATATACAAATCAAAACCCCAGCTAACTTGTCCTCCAAGCCGTGGAATTTAAGTAGGATTCTCCTTCCTTTTAAGATTTTTTTTTTTTTTTTTTTTTCAAAGAGGATCAAAGGATTTCACTCCTACCCCCATAGTGACTCCTTCCTTTTAAGATTGATTCGTCCATAAATGTTATGATTCGGCTGATAGCTGGATTCTTCACAATTGAAACCCTTGATTGATTTGAACTATTTCCTTGTGAGGATTCCTTACTTGAATGGATTCGTCGGCCGATGTTTGTCAGTTGGGCTTGGCCGAGCATATCTAAACTCCTTCTCGGCTCGTCTGTGTAGTCACTCATTTGAACTTGGATTTCCCAACCATGTAACCGTTGAAGGAATTGTGTCCTAAAACAATCATTTTGATGTAATTATTATTGTAATTATTATTAATCAAAAGGGCAAGTTTATTGTTCATTGCTTATATTTAATATTTGATTGAACAAGGTCCAAGGAATATGAGTTAAAGAGAAAGTAATCTAAAGAGTTAGATGTGTGAGACCTTTACTCTTTCACACTCTTATCCTAAAAGGTTCCTAGTCATAGGATTATCACTTGGACATTGATAATCCGGAAAGACTAGCACATACTATGTATGCTCAATATGGAGGATGATATGTCTCTTGTCATTTGTGTAGAGACACTAATACAAGTATGTGGGTGCTCTTAACTTAAATAGTACACTGAACGCGATCATTAGAGCTCTTGTATGGAGTCTTACTTACATGTCAAACTTGAACTCTAAATTGCAATAATACAAATTAGTCCTTTGACCTGAGACACCATAGTTGTCTTATGAGTGAATGGATTATCTCTTGATGATGCAATAATATTGTGTCCCTTAATGGATATAATAGATGCATTCATTGGTATAATCAATTCGGTCATGAAGACATGTGAGTGTACAACAAGGAATCTCTATCCTTAAGTAAATAAGGTGTATGTTCAAAGATGTGATTCAATGAGTCTTTGGCCAAAGCAATGAATGAGATTTAAAAAGGAGTTTTTTAATCACATTCTAAGAATCACATAAGAATGAAAATCACATTAGGGGATTGACATATCAATTCCATACCCCGATGATGTGATTTAGAACATCGTGTTAGAGAAGGACCGTATTGTATTGTAATTCCAATTGAATAGGTTCTTTGTCATTCTACATTAACTAGGGTAGTCATGATATGTTGCAAGACGTCACTCATGACTTGTGAAGTCCCCGAGGATTAATAAACATTTATTATCCTAATAACAAGGGAGAATCAATGTTACGTCCCGAACCCAAATTCACCCGTTTACTGGTCATTTGGACGGTAAACGACAACTATTTTCACTTTGACTGTCGTTTCAGCACTTTTAGTGGCCCTAAAAGTTGACTTTTTGTTCGGGTCAGAATTTGAGAAAATTTTCTTCACGAAAGTTGTAGAGGATGTTAAACCGAGCGCGTGCATATGTGGTGCGTAAAAATCGGACTTAGTATGCGAGAGTTATGGCCAAAAATGTAGAATTTACTGTTCATGGTAAGTTGTATATATATGGGAATTTACTGATGGTAGATTTTTATTTTTGGAAACCTACCCAACCGGGTAACTCTCCTTTCTCTCTCTCCCCGACTCTTTCTCCCCTCTCGGCCGGATCTCTTCCCCTTCCGATTTCTTCCTCCTCCGGCCGACCCAGGACGTAATCCGGCCACCCCCAAGCTCGGTTTCTTCCCCTTGTCACGCCTGTGGAGGTATTTTACGACGATTTGGCCGGAGAAGCTCGATTTGGAGCGGAGGAAGCTACGGTGGCAGTTAGCTATTTTTGCCGATCTCCGGCGATTCCGGCCACCTCCGGTCACCATCCTGCCGTCGAAGCTTGGGTTTTCCACGAAGATCATTTCCCCTAAGGCCTTGCATTCCAATTTGCTGTGTGGAGGCCGAATCGACGAAGAACATCTTTGGGTCCGAAGCAATTTTCTGGGCAAACTTCATCAGCTTAATCCGAGCTCTTAAAGGTAAAATTGTGAGATGTTGTAGTTGAATGAATGGTTAGTTTTGTTGAGTAGAAGCTACTGTCCAAATTTGGTGGCCATCGGAGGTGGTGGCCGCCGGCGCGTGGGCCCCACTCGCCGCCACTGTGGGTGGCGCGTGGTGGCGCGTAGGGCTGACATTTAATTCCAATTTTTAGCCCAATAAATCCTATAATTTGAGTAGAGCTTGTTTATGAAGTTTGGTAATTTTTGGAGGAGTTTGGAATTGTTTGTGAATTTTGAAAGTGTGGAGTTTCGGTTGGTAATTTGTGGGAATCCGGCCTTCGGATTTCCCTTATTCCGTCATGGAATACCTTAATCGATGGATTGATATAAATGGTGAAGTTTGGCTTGAAGTCGAAAGGAGTTGGAGTTGCTAGTTTACGTGGGGTTTCCGGGATTCATTATAGAATCGTATTGTTTTATTGAATTGTTGTTTACGGAATACAATTGTGTACAGGACGAGATACTGACTCATCGCTCGACGAGGATCCTTACGCTTGGATACCACGCTAGCCGTATACTGTGAGTGGACGTTTGTTTTTGAATATTGATGCATGCATTTATTTCTCTAAAGAAATGCTTTATTTAATTATCATCTTTTATATTTTGAGCATATGATGATTTGCTATCCTTACTGATTTTGGTTTTCGGATTCTGAAGTGATTTCAGATTTGTTTGGGTTTTGAGATTTATGAAATATTATAAAGTGATTTCGGAAATGAATTGGTTTCGGATCTTAATTTGGATTTACGAATTATGATGATTGTCGACGAATCATTTTTCCGAGGTGACTTCCGGATTTAAATATTATATTTCTATTCTTCGATTTGAGATTTTTAAAGGATTTTCGAAATGGGATTTCGATGGAGTGATATTTCTTCTTTATTTACCGACTTTCGATTTTGGCATTGGGAATGCCTTATTGATAATCTAGCTATTCTTTTAGCGTGTGGGACACGCTGTTGCTTTATACGACGTTTTACGAGAATTTCCGGGTACGGTTGGGAATCGTACCCGTGTTTTCTTTATTCGTGGGACATGGGGAAGCCTTAAGGATTTATTGGATTTTATTAGTTTTTACCCGCCATACCTGGGTCGTCATATTTATTGCTAGCTAGCCTATTAGTACTCCTCCCTGCTTACTATGTGTTTGTGGGTGAGTAAGAGCAGAGCATGGGATGCTCCAGAGTGTGGGACACTCCGACCCGAGCCTGGGAGGCTCCCTTCTTTCGTATGGTGAAACTTCTTCCCCATATTTTATCGTTGTTTGACTAGCGGGGCTAGTCCGATTTTCACTGTAGCCAGCGGGGCTGGTCTTATCTTTTTGAGAAACGAGATTTCGGTTTTACGATATATTTTCGATTTTTGAAATTCTTGGTTTTAAAGCTAAATGTGTTTTACCATTTGTGCATGCATCGAGTTTTTAAAGGAATAAATGTGGAAAAGCACAAACCCACTTTTCTTTACAATTATTTATTTATTTATTTTGTCCACTCACGCTAACGTTTTTATGTGCTTTTCCCCTGGGCCCTTCGGTTTCAAATGCCCAGTCTGCAGAGTAGCTGGTTCGGCATAGTAGGATTCGGGGCATAGCATCTGCTGCTGTTGTTTTCATTGTAGGTTATCTGTTGAACCTACCTGTATTGTTATTTTCTTCTTCCTCTTTTAGATTGCTCTGATAACCTGTTGGGGATAAATAATGTAAAGGTTGGAAGATACTTTGGTGTAATTAAGAATATGTTATTTTCGGATTTCAGTTGCTTATTATGGAGTTGTTGGATTTTGGGGAGCAGGGTGGCTCCAGGATATTATGGATGATTGTTAGAAGTGTGATTGTAATTCTACAGGTTGGGTAGTCCATTTTTAGGGGTGACTCTGCCGAATTTTCGGTAGAGTTATTCCTAAGGTGGGCCCCACAGGGCCACCTCGGAATTCAGAGTGAAATTCGGGGCGGGTCCTGTCAATCAAAAATGGAGTTTTTGATTCGTAAACAAAATAGAATGATTTCTATAAACTTCACTGCCTTGTTAATTAGAACCTAAGAGATCACACACCATATAAGTGGATCCTTGAGATTGTATATGAAGAAGATTAAACAAGAGTTGGTTATGAGCAAATAATTAATTAGATTTATTATTTGGACATAATTAGAATTTTCGGGTAAAACCCGAACCTATTGGGCCTAAACGATTGTCAGATTTTGGTGTGGACTTGGGCTTCACTAAATGAGATTTAAATGAAAGCCCAAGACACATTTTTAGTGCCCAATAACATGTATGGACCAGCCAAAATATTGGCTTTATGAAAGTCAATATTTTCTTTTAGTAATTGGAGTTATTTCCTATTATATAAAAGTGAAAGCATAGACATAATAATGGTAGCATCTCTACACCATTATTTTCAGATTAGAGAGAGAGAAAGAGAGTTCTCTCTTGGTCCATTTTTCAGAAATTAAAGGAAAGAAGAACACTTGCATAATTTCTTCTTTTCTTTCATCTTTCTTCATCTCTTGATTCACTTGGTGAAGATCCTTAGAGGCCATATATTTTTGTGGCTTTACTTGTTACATCAAGGAGGAGATTACAAGCACAAGAAGGAGTACAAGAAGGAGTTCTTAATTCAAGGTGCTTCAAGGTGGAGGAAACACACACAAGGAGAGATCAAGGAGAGGAACTTTGGTGGTTCACTTGGATCGGATTAAAATCACGCTCCAAGGGTGAGTAGAACATAAACTCCCTCTTTGTTCTTCCTTACTATGCATGCTATATTTATATACATATCACAATAAGCCAAGATCATGGGTTAAAGGAATGGATTTTATGTTTAGTTAGTAGTTTAATTGTTAAACTAATTCCGCACTAATTAAAAAGTTTTGAAATCCATCCATTCCTTCAATTGGTATCAGAGCCATTGGCTTAATTTTGATATGTTATAAACATGGCTAAGTATGTTGGTTGATGTGATTTTCTTAAGCTTAGAGTAATATGTAATTTAGATCATAAAATTTGCTTTATCATAAAAGTTATGAAGCATGTGATGCAAGGTAGATTTTATGATAGCAAGAAAAGTTTCTAGAAATTACATGTAAGAAGTGATTTAAGTTTTATGAAACTTCGATGCATGTAAGAATGTATTAAGGGGTTCTATATGTTTCTTAATTAAAGTGTTAATCTTTGAAACATGTTAGATTATATATGCTTTAGGGTATGCATGATTTTTGGCTTCAAAGATGAAGCAAACAAGTGTTCAATGGAAGAACACAAAGCTGAAATTTTATTTCCAGCTTTGGAACATGTCTAATCTAGTTATGAACTAGCTAATTTTTCATGGTGTTTGTTTTTCACTTTTGATCCATAAATTCATGAATTCAAATTTACCTAATAGTTAATGATGACATAAAATCATTTCCATGTTTCCCTCACCAAAAGGTTGGTAGAGTTAGTCATCTTTACTATTAGTTTCTCTAAATTACTCACCAAAAGTTGGAATGAGATAAAAGACATGTCTCCCTAAATCACTCACCAAAAGTTGGTGATGCATGATGAGAGACATCATCCCCTAAATTACTCACCAAAAGTTGGCGTTGCATGATGTAAGACATCATCCCCCTAAATCACTCATCAAAAGTGATGTGAGACATCATCCCCTAAATTACTCACCAAAAGTTAGTGTTGCATGATGTAAGACATCATCCCCTAAATCACTCAATTAATTTACTTGCATTAAATTAAAGTAATTTAGTGGTTAATTTATTTTGAATAAGTTAATTATGCTTGTTTAATTAACCTTATTAATCTTGGTTAATTAAAGGATGATTATGGACTATGGCTTAATATAATTGAGCATGAGATTGGCCGACTATTCATTTTGAATGAATGTGGTTATGTAATTAAAGTAGTTAATTCATTTGGGTTATGTAATTAATTTAGTTAATTCATTTGGTTGTGTAACTAAGTAGCTTATTTAATTTATTCAAGTTTGATTAAATTTAAATGGGAGCTTGTATGCCCCTTATCCACTCTTGTAATAGAAGATGGAGGCACATGAGGATGATTCAAAGAAGAAGTTTGAAGTCATCTAGCCTTGAAAGAAGTTCAAGTGCAAAGTGTAATAGCTTAGCTTAGTTATTTAATTTTCGTAATTGTTACACGTAATTAAAATCAACCACCCAAACATGACCTTGATCCAACATATTGGCTCATGTTGGATCAAACAACAAGTCCATAATCATCCTATGTGACCTATTATAATTGCATGTTCGTTGCACTTGATCAAGTAATTTTATACTTCCCATGATTCCATTTGAAAATGTTTTTGATGAAATCAAATTGTTTTTCCGAAAAACAATTAAGTGGGAGTATTTTATTATAGATCAAGTATAATGAAAATGTGATTGCATTAGGATCAAAGCAAATGCAATGTGATTGTTATTAATGAGATTATTAAAGATGAGACTTTAAAATTCCCTCAAAGTGATATTAAGTTGAAAAACGAAGAAGACATTATGAATGCTTCTTTGTGGCCTTCCAACATTGTAATCTCCTATTAGATGTTCTTACATGTGAATATCATTCCGAACGGGGGTATTTCTTGCTAGGAGCATTAAAAAGAGGTTATTCAACATTTGATGTTGTAAGGTAGGGACAAATCTTGGTCAATATTCTATTATGATGAGATTTAATTTTTGATCTCTATACTTACATGAGATGATGGGTATAGCTTAACTAGAGTAATTTATCAATATCCTATTATGGTGAGACTTAATTACTTTAGAGGCCAAAGTTATGGATATTCACATTTGATGTGATTGGATAAGGGTATCCTCTCATGGAAATTAAGTTGACTTATAGTTCTATTATGATGCGGTTGACTTAATAAAAATGAGTCTTCCATACTCACTAAGAGTTTTAATTTATACTCTCGAATTCCTTGAGGGATTTGGAATTTGTCAAAATAGTGAGAGGGTGCCATTTGATTCTTAAGACCCGAGTCACTTGGTTTAAAATCAATCTCACTTCTTTTATTTTATGTTATGTAGACTGCAATATGTCAGGACATCCTATCACCAAAATTCTCAATGAAAATCGTCTTGAGGGCCCAAACTTCAATGACTGGCTCCGCAATTTGAAAATTGTATTGACATTCGATAAGATCGCTTATGTCTTACAAAATGCACCCCCTCACACTCCTTTGGCTCAAGATGCAACCGATGAGCAACGTGTTGGTTATCAAAAGCATAAGGATGATGACACTCAAGCTAAATGTGTTATGCTTGCATCCATGAACTCACAACTTCAGAAGCAACATGAGAATATGGATAGCGCCAGTTCTATATTACTCCATCTCACTGAATTGTTTGGTAAGAGAAATAGAAATGTGCGATTCACAGCTGTCAATGAGCTTGTTAAGACAAAGCATGTGAGGGGTGCTCCTGTGCATCAACATGGTCTAAAAATGATAGGCCTTATTGAGCAAATTCAAGACCTTGGATTTGCACTTGATGCGGAGCTAGCTCAAGATCTTCTTCTATCCTCCCTAGATGATTCATTTTCTCAGTTCATAATGAACTATAATATGCAACAAATGGATCATACTCTTTCTGATCTTCTCAATATGCTGGTATCAGCTGAGAAGCAAATCAAGAAAGAGAGTGGGAGTGTGGCCATTGTCGCTTCTTCTTCCAAGTCCAAAGGCAAGGGAAAAGGGAAGAAGAAACAAGTGGCAAAGCCTAAAGGAGCAGTCCAAAAGAAGAAGAAGAAGGAACAAAAGGAACCAAAAGGTGTTTGTTTCTTTTGCAACAAGGATGGGCATTGGAAGAGGAATTGCAAAGCTTATCTTGCATCCTTGAAGAACCAGTCTTCAACAGCAGGTATGATCAATGTGATTGAATCAATACTTACAGTTAATAATACTTCCACTTGGATAATTGATTCAGGTGCATCTCACCATGTTTGCACTTCGTTGCAGGACCTAGTGGGAGCTAGGAAGCTAAAAGCTGGAGAAATCACCCTACGTGTAGGAAATGGCATAAGAGTTGACGCCAAAGCCGTGGGGACTTATGTTTTGAAGTTACCATCAGGAGATACATTGGAGTTAAATAATTGTCTTTATCTTCCTATATGTATAAAGAACCTTATCTCCATCTCCATGCTTTTGAAGGATGGTTATAGAGTAGTTTTTGATAAACTAAGTGGTTCTGTATATATTAATGAACGCATGATATGTCATGCTAATATTATTGATGGTCTCTTTCATCTAGCTTTAGATGGTAGTATTAATTGTATGAAGGAAAATGCTTTGGGATCTAAGAGATCTCGGGAAACGGTTAACCCCATTAAGATGTGGCACCTTAAGCTTGGTCATATTAGCCAAGATAGAATTCACAAATTATCCAAAAATGGATATTTAGAGTCGTTACGATCTGATCCTATGCCTGCTTGTGAGTCTTGTCTAAAAGGAAAAATGACTAAGTCACATTATGGTGGACAAAGAACAAGAGTTAAAGAACTCTTAGGCCTAATACATACCGATGTATGTGGTCCCATGTCCACTATTAGTAAAGGTGGATTCTCATACTTCATAACCTTTACCGATGACTACTCTCGGTTTGGTTATATATACCTTATGAAGCACAAATCTGAAGCCTTTGAAAAGTTCAAAGAATTTAAGAATGAAGTTGAGAAACAGACCGACAGAAGTATTAAGGCTCTAAGATCTGATCGAGGAGGCGAATACTTAAGCAATGAGTTTATTGATTATCTCAAACAAGAAGGCATTGTTTCTTCACTAACTCCTCCTGAAACACCACAACTCAATGGTGTCTCTGAAAGGAGAAATCGAACTTTGTTGGACATGGTTCGTTCCATGATGAGCTATACTGATTTACCTATATCCTTTTGGGGATATGCACTTCAAACAACAATTTATTTGTTGAATAGAGTGCCTTCCAAGTTCGTCCCTCTTACACCATATGAGATGTGGCATGGGAAGAAACCAAGTCTCAATCATATTAAGATTTGGGGTTGTCCAGCTTATGTCAAAAGACTAGAAGCAGGCAAGCTTGAAGCTAGATCAAGCAAGTGTTTATTTGTGGGATATCCTAAAGATAGTTTAGGATATTATTTCTATCAACCTGAAGAACAAAAGGTGTTTGTTAGCAGGAATGCCACTTTCCTTGAAAGGGACTATGTCCTTGATGGAAATGTTGAGCAAATGGTAGAACTCAAGGAAGTGTCCAACAAGCCACAAACTAACACTTCATTTCCCGTTGAACAACTTCCTGAACCAACTATAACACAAACTCCAAGAATATCTAGTAGGATTCGGATACCTCCCAAGAGGTATGGTTTGTGTCATGAAAGCCTTGGGGAGTTAAATCTCCTTGGTGACAATGAAAACCTGCATGATCCTTCTAGTTATAATGAAGCAATGTCAAACGTTGACTCAAAGAAATGGCAAGAAGCCATGGAATCCGAGATTGACTCTATGTATACCAATCAAGTCTGGACTCTCGTTGACCCTCCACCTGGTATTAGACCAATTGGAAACAAATGGGTCTTCAAGAAAAAGATAGGCTCAGATGGTAAAATAGAAACCTACAAAGCTAGGTTGGTGGCAAAGGGCTATAAGCAAAGAGAGGGCATTGACTATGAAGATGTGTTCTCTCCTGTTTCCATGGTTAAATCTATTCGGATATAAGCAAGCTTCAAGGAGTTGGAACATCCGTTT
Organism: Rosa rugosa; assembly: GCF_958449725.1. Taxonomy (NCBI): domain Eukaryota; kingdom Viridiplantae; phylum Streptophyta; class Magnoliopsida; order Rosales; family Rosaceae; genus Rosa; species Rosa rugosa. The sequence goes on along the minus strand of NC_084826.1, from coordinate 40,143,253 downwards.
TGATGATACAGTCAAGTCTTTTGGTTTCACACAAAACATGGATGAACCTTGTGTTTACAAGAAGGTCAGTGGGAGTGCTGTTGTGTTCCTTGTACTTTATGTAAATGACATCCTACTCTTTGGGAATGATGTAGGAATGTTATCTTCAATTAAAGTTTGGTTGTCCAAGACCTTCCTTATGAAGGATCTTGGAGAAGCTGCCTATGTATTAGGAATAAAGATCTATAGAGATAGATCAAAAAGATTAATTGGATTATCTCAATCCTTGTACATAGACAAAGTGCTGAATAGATTTCACATGGAACAATCTAGGAAGGGTTTTCTGCCTGTCAGACATGGCATTCACCTTTCTATGAAAATGTGCCCACAAACGATTGAGGAAGTGCAAAAGATGAGCAAGATCCCATATGCATCTGTAATAGGGAGCCTCATGTATGCGATGCTATGCACAAGACCTGATATCAGTTATGGCGTAAGCATAACTAGTCGATATCAGTCCAATCCAGGTTTAGAACACTGGAATGCTGTTAAGAATATCCTTAAGTACTTGAGAATGACTAAAGATTTATTCCTCGTTTATAGAGGTGGTGATTTGCAATCAGAGTTGCAAGTGGAAGCATACACAGACTCAGATTTTCAATCTGATGTGAATGACAGAAAATCCACATCAGGGTTTGTCTTCACCTTGAATGGAGGTGCAGTAAGTTGGAGAAGCTGCAAGTAAAGTGTTACTGCAGATTCCACTACTGAGGCAGAATATATTGCAGCTGCAGAGGCTGCAAAGGAAACAGTTTGGATGAAAAAGTTCAACACTGAACTTGGTGTGGTTCCTACCATTGAGTCACCGATTCCACTTTACTGTGACAACAATGGGGCAATTGCTCAAGCCAAGGAACCAAGGTCTCATCAAAAATCCAAACACATCGAAAGACGTTTCCATATCATAAGAGAGATTGTTAATCGTGGAGACGTTAACATTCTCAAAGTAGCATCTGTTGATAACATATCGGATCCATTCACTAAGCCTTTATCACAAGCAAAGGTAGAACAACATCTTGAGAAGATGGGTGTACGTTTCATGGCTGATTGGGTTTAGTACAAGTGGGAGATTGAAGGAATTGTGTCCTAAAACAATCATTTTGATGTAATTATTATTGTAATTATTATTAATCAAAAGGGCAAGTTTATTGTTCATTGCTTATATTTAATATTAGATTGAACAAGGTCCAAGGAATATGAGTTAAAGAGAAAGTAATCTAAAGAGTTAGATGTGTGAGACCTTTACTCTTTCACACTCTTATCCTAAAAGGTTCCTAGTCATAGGATTATCACTTGGACATTGATAATCCGGAAAGACTAGCACATACTATGTATGCTCAATATGGAGGATGATATGTCTCTTGTCATTTGTGTAGAGACACTAATACAAGTATGTGGGTGCTCTTAACTTAAAGAGTACACTGAACGCGATCATTAGAGCTCTTGTATGGAGTCTTACTTACATGTCAAACTTGAACTCTAAATTGCAATAATACAAATTAGTCCTTTGACCTGAGACACCATAGTTGTCTTATGAGTGAATGGATTATCTCTTGATGATGCAATAATATTGTGTCCCTTAATGGATATAATAGATGCATTCATTGGTATAATCAATTCGGTCATGGAGACATGTGAGTGTACAACAAGGAATCTCTATCCTTAAGTAAATAAGGTGTATGTTCAAAGATGTGATTCAATGAGTCTTTGGCCAAAGCAATGAATGAGATTTAAAAAGGAGTTTTTTAATCACATTCTAAGAATCACATAAGAATGAAAATCACATTAGGGGATTGACATATCAATTCCATACCCCGATGATGTGATTTAGAACATCGTGTTAGAGAAGGACCGTATTGTATTGTAATTCCAATTGAATAGGTTCTTTGTCATTCTACATTAACTAGGGTAGTCATGATATGTTGCAAGACGTCACTCATGACTTGTGAAGTCCCCGAGGATTAATAAACATTTATTATCCTAATAACAAGGGAGAATCAAAAATGGAGTTGAAGAAGATTAAACAAGAGTTGGTTATGAGCAAATAATTAATTAGATTTATTATTTGGACATAATTAGAATTTTCGGGTAAAACCTGAACCTATTGGGCCTAAACGATTGTCAGATTTTGGTGTGGACTTGGGCTTCACTAAATGAGATTTAAATGAAAGCCCAAGACACATTTTTAGTGCCCAATAACATGTATGGACCAGCCAAAATATTGGCTTTATGAAAGTCAATATTTTCTTTTAGTAATTGGAGTTATTTCCTATTATATAAAAGTGAAAGCATAGACATAATAATGGTAGCATCTCTACACCATTATTTTCAGATTAGAGAGAGAGAAAGAGAGTTCTCTCTTGGTCCATTTTTCAGAAATTAAAGGAAAGAAGAACACTTGCATAATTTCTTCTTTTCTTTCATCTTTCTTCATCTCTTGATTCACTTGGTGAAGATCCTTAGAGGCCATATATTTTTGTGGCTTTACTTGTTACATCAAGGAGGAGATTACAAGCACAAGAAGGAGTACAAGAAGGAGTTCTTAATTCAAGGTGCTTCAAGGTGGAGGAAACACACACAAGGAGAGATCAAGGAGAGGAACTTTGGTGGTTCACTTGGATCGGATTAAAATCACGCTCCAAGGGTGAGTAGAACATAAACTCCCTCTTTGTTCTTCCTTACTATGCATGCTATGTTTATATACATATCACAATAAGCCAAGATCATGGGTTAAAGGAATGGATTTTATGTTTAGTTAGTAGTTTAATTGTTAAACTAATTCCGCACTAATTAAAAAGTTTTGAAATCCATCCATTCCTTCAACCGTGTGATCCACTTTCATCATCTTTTGGGTTGTTCGACCCAAAATCTCAAACCTCGGCCGAGTGACTGAACGATGTCTTTATCTCAGACTCAAAACTCTAATCTTGGTCGAGTGACCGAGAAACTCTGATTTCGGTCAACACCTTCATTTCGGCCGTATGACCTAAACTCTATATTCTCGGCCGACTTAATGCTTATTTGACTAATTTCCTCATCTCAGCTGAATGACCAATTAATTTCATTCTCGATCGAATGATCGAGTGACTTCATTCTTGGCCCTTATTTAATCTCAGCCAAAATTCTCTCTCATCCAACAGCGAGAGCTTAGTAGGTCGACATGCAAAAAACAGGTGCAAACACGAAGGGGGGGGGGGGAGTTTTTTATTTTGATACGACTAAGAGAGGGAACTAAGCTAGATAAGGTTTTGAGTTTTGGTTAGACAAAATAAATATAAATTAATTTTACCAAATTCCAATTTATTACAATGTGTTGGCCTAGTATGAGAACACACGACAAATATAACTAATATGTCGTCTGACTAACTCAGACAACACCAAAATGTCATGTGTTGTATGTTAAGTGTCGTGTGATTCACTTATTCTTGTAGTGACTTCAAGTCAATAATTTATGGGTAAAATCCTCAAATGGTACCCGAACTATCACGAAATGCACTTTTTGGTACCTACAAATTTTCAGAGAGTCTAGTGGTACCTGTAGTATCTCTCCGTTAGCCATTTTAGTACTTCCGTCAATTATTCCGTTAAAGTAGGGATAAAATCGTACAAACCCTATTTTTTATATTTTTTTTTTACAAATCTTTTATAAAACTAAATTAAACTTGGTTAAAAAAAAAAGAGCTAGAATTGAATTTAATTAGTGAATATCTACATTTACTTACTACTTCCATGGGTTAATCCTATTAATTGTTTGAGAAAAAATTATCTCATTAGTTGACCAAATGAATTTATATTAAATTTTTATAAAAAATAATTAAACACAAACAAAATACTTAAATTAGTTACCCCAAGTAACCCAAGAATAGTGAAGAACGGATTGGGTATTATTTTTATTTTTTTATGTGTCAAATTACTTTTTAATTATAGACCTTCAATATATATACCATAATTCTAAATATGAATGAAAAGACCATTTTACCCTTGTCATTTTACTCACATGAGTCTCACATGACCGCCACGTAGGCTTTTTTAACGGAATAATTGACGGAAATACTATAAGGGCTAACGGAGGAATAGTGCGGGTACCACTAGACTCTCTAAAAATTTATAGGTACCAAAAAGTGCATTTCGTGATAATTTGGGTACCATTTGAGGATTTTACCCATAATTTATTCTGCACGGCAATTGCAACTGCCAACATTCTTTTGGTATTGGATTCAGAGCCAGGGAGAGTTATAAATGGGAGTGACCACAGATTTAGTATGCAGATACTTGTGGAGACCTTGCATACCAAAGTCTCTTCCAAAGCCACTCATCTTGTATCCTCCAATGGGGACATCGTTGCTGAAGGCAAAGTAGCAGTTAATCCATATAATGCCCGCGCGGATAGATCTTGAGACGGTGTTGGCCACATCGATGTTCTTGGTTATAACGCCAGCTGCTAGGCCATATCTGGTTTTGTTGGCTCTCTCTATTCCCTCCTCAATTGTCCTGCAAAATTGATCATAATTGTAAGCAAACTTATATCTGTTCTGTACTTACCGATCAAAAGAGCTAAATGAAAGAAAAGGAATCACGGTTGTGCTTACTTGAACTTCATTAGCGACATGACAGGTCCGAATATTTCATCTGTGGCTATAAGCATGTCATCCTGAGGAAATTGTTATAATATTAATGAGATGAACATGGAAAATTCAACAAAATTAACATTAACTATAACTATATCACATTTTTTATCTGAAGACGAAACATGAAAGTATACCTTGACATCAATGAATACTGTTGGCTCAATGTAATAACCCTTCTTCCCCGCAGGCTTGCCCCCTGTTAACAAAGTTGCTCCTTCTCTTTTGCCATGTTCAATGTAGGTCAAGATTTTCTCATACTGCATTTTATCTACCTGTAATTTTAAATGAATGTCATGAATCCGAAATTATAGGTTATATTATATTATCTGTATAACTTTAAGAATTCGCTATGAATGTACATAAAGTAGCTAGATAAATCAAAATCTAGCTTGTCGATGATCATATTGCCTTCTAGACTATATATATATATAGTCCTTCTTGGCTAAGAACATCCTTACCTAAGCTTAGGTACGGATTTTCAGTTTTGGCCACTTTTTGATCACATATTCACATCGTAAACGTTCAGTTTTTAGGTTTTAATGTATAGATCATCTGTGCAAAATTTCAGCCAAATTGATGATCGTTAAGGCATTCAAAACTGCAATTTACAACAATGTACACGAACGGTTCCGGTTCGACAGATTCGGTTCATTCGTGTAAATTGCATTTTTGGATGCCTTAACGATCATCAATTTGGTTGAAATTTTGCAGAGATGATCTATACATTAGGACCTAAAAATTGAACGGTTAAGATGTGAATATGTGATCGAAAAGTGGCAAAAAACTGGAAATCTGTTCCATAAGCTTAGGTAAGGATATCCTTACCTAAGAAAAATCCTATATATATTTATATATATATATATATTATGATCATCATCATTTACTAGTTTCAATTACGCTTGTGTTACCTGGGGTCCTTGACGAACATTAGGATCAAAAGGATCTCCAACAACCCAATCTTTTGCTTTCTCCGTCAACTTCTTGACAAGTTCATCATAAATCCCTTCTTGAACAAAAACACGAGAACTTGCTCCGCAAATTTCTCCCTGAAAATGTGAATGACCCAAAGTTAGCCATGCTACATATAGAGTTGTCAAAGAAACTCCTGGTTTTAAAAATTATGAAAACTAGAATCATAAAATCTGACTTTGTTGAAGAGAATCCCCAAGAGAGCAAGGTCAGCAGCCATGTCCACATCAGCATCATCAAAAATCAATAGTGGTGACTTGCCGCCTAGTTCAAGTGAGACTGCTTTTAAATTGCTCTTTGCTGCAGCCTGCATTACTTTACGGCCGACCTCTGAGGAACCAGTAAAACTGACCTAAAATATTACGAAATTAACCAAGTATCAGTATGTATTACAGTAAGCTATTAAACTATCTTGAAAGTTTAATGACCAAAACTTCTAGGAAAAGATCTAGCTAGAATTTACTTTGTCAATGTCCATATGATGGGTGATGGCAGCACCAGCAGTCTCTCCATATCCAGTGATGACATTGAGCACTCCATCAGGAACACCAGCCTTCATAAATAACTCACAATTAGCCAAAGTCACCACCAGCAATACGAATGTACATATACATGCAGGCTAGTTCCCTTCTTAAATATGCGTGTTGTGCAGTACATTCAAATGGAGATTTCACATAATCAATGATCAAAATTGTCAGAATGACAACTCAACATGTCCATAGGCTAGATAACATAACATATCAACTTTCTGGTCATCACATATAACATTTTAAGCAACTGTGAAAAGGTCTTTCCAAGCTTACCAACTTAGCTAGATAAGCATAATACAGAGCCGAAAGAGGTGATTGCTCAGCAGGTTTGACGACCATTGTGCAACCAGCTGCCAAGGAAGGAGCAACCTTAGCGAATAGCAGGGTGCTGGGAAAATTCCATGGAATGATGTGTCCGACAACTCCAATGGGTTCGAGTAATGTATAAGCTTGAAGCTCGCTGGACATTTTGAGCACCTCTCCATGAATTTTATCAGCTGCACCAGCATAGTAACGTAGAGTTTGTGCTACTTGAGGTATGTCTACGGCTTTGCCAAAACTGAACAACTTCCCAGCATCAACTGTATCCAACTTGGCCAGTTCTTCTGTGTGTTCATCAATCAAGTCTGCAAATTTCAACATAATCGCTCCCCTCTCCTGAACAAAATTCAAGGCATTACATCAATTTCAGACTCTTAGTTATTCACGCTAAAGTAAAGTAATTAATTTGAAGTTTTACTAAATGTAAAAGCTAAACTTAATTAGATGACAATTTTTCGCTATGGGACTCAGTCATAATAGCCATGATTTTCATTCACTAATTTAGTTGTGGTCTAGGAAAAGACCAGAGAATTTATCAAGGACTCGTCAAATGGCAAATGAAAAAAATCATTTAGTTGACCAGAAGAACAATTATAAAATAAACAAGATAAGATTTTATTTGGACTGTAAATATAAGAAAATAAGATACATAGCCTTTTTTTTTTCTTTTGAGAGAAAAATATTATACATAGCTTTAAGAATGATATGTACCAAATTATAAAACAAACGAGATAAGATTTTATTTGGTCTGTAAATATAAGAATATAAGAAACATAGCTTGAAAAATGAACGTTTTCTTGTCTAAACTAATGAACGTAGTTGTACATATTACGTATGACACAAGAAACTAATTAAAAATAGAAAGTCTTACTTTGAAATTTTCACACTATGAACCTCATCTATTATTTTTTTTGGGACCTCGTTTATTATTGGAACACTGTAATTGCAAAAAAGAGAAAATGGGGGCAAACTTGATAAGTCAACTTCAGTAATAGCTTACGCCACGATTATTCGAGGCTGCTATGAGTTTAATATACACCATGTTTACAAATCATAATGCTAGCCACATGGTCTCCGTCTAAAATTGGCCGCTACAAAACAATCGAAAACCAATGAATCCATAAAACTTCCCCAATTTCTCACGAGAAAAATAGGTATATTCCAATGACGTAGCCCCGCACGCAAAATATTCTCAAATTCATAACAAATAGGCGAGAGATATTCGATAACTATAATTCCAGTGAAAATCTCATTTTCTAAAATAAATCCATAAAGCTCAACATTGGTTAATAATATATAATATTAATCCCCGGAATTTACCTTGGAAAACATATTCGTCGAAAATAACATAATCATAAATTCCAATAATACTCATATGTTGAAAATAAACCATCGAAAGCTCAATATCCAACAAATAGTAACACAAATCCATTTCACTAATCATAATCAAGATAAAGTATATTCAATCTCCGAAAATCATCCTTGAAAGAAAATCCATGAGATAAATTGAAAATCAAATTCTGAAATTTAATTTTATGCTCAAAATATAACGTGATAAATAAATAAAGCATTAATTCAAGAAACAAACGCATGCATCATCGTTTAAAACAAAAGTCCACTCACAGTACTATTTAGGCGACCACGCATACGGGTTTCTTCGTCGAGCAGTAACTCGGTATACCGCCCTATACACAGTTATATTCCGTGAATAACAATTCGGCAATTAAAAACGATTTCAAAATCAATCCTCTTACGTCAACATCTCCATTTCCTTTTCCGATTCAACCCAAACTTTACCACTAACACCATTTCATTAATTTACAAGTTCTAGGGCAGATTCGAGAGAAATCCGACGGTCGGATTCTCGTAAATCAATAACCGAAATTCTAAATTTTCAGAAATTCATAATTGATTAAAAACTTCTCCAATCTTCACCAAATTCACATATATAAGCTCTACATCAAATATAGGATTTAACTAGCTAAAAATCGAAGCCAGAAACCTGCCTTACGCGCCTCCACCCGCAGCCGACCACCACCTTCGATGGCCACCAAATTTTGGCAGCAACAACTACTCAACAAGCCCAACACTTTTCTCAACTACAACAAATTCAAATTTTACCTTGAAGTGCTCGAGATTGGCCGGTGAAAATTTTCCAAAAATTTTCAAACCCTAGGGTCGGGTTTTTCCTTGATTCTTCCTCTACACTACAAATTAGAGCTAGAATCTTGAGGGAAAGTGCTTCATGGCTTGAGGCGCTCCTGTTGGACTTGGTTTGGAGGCTGGAGATGACCGGAATTGGAAGAAATGGCCGGAAAACATGAACGGCTACAGTGACAGTCTTGGCTTGATTTCTCTCTTTTCCGGCCAAATTACGGTGACCCACGGGCATAGGCATGTAGAGGAGAATGAGGCGCTCCTAGAATGGCTGGTGACATGCCTTCTAGTGGCGGGAATTGGAGGATATGCCGGAAAAACTAAAAACCCAGAAAGAAACAGCAGTGCCGTCCTCTTCTTATCGTTGTTGCACTCTCCACAGTCCAAAATAAATCACCAAACCACCATAGAAATGAAGAGAAGGGAGAGAGCTTTCCAATGATAACTTATGCGTCAAAATCCGTCGCCAGATGAAGGAGTTATGGCCGGAAGAAGGTGAAGAGGTCGGAGAGGGAGAGGGAATCGGGGAGAGAGAAAGTGGGAGGAGAGAGAGACTGACGGTAAGTTTCTGAAATGGAAACTTACCCTAGTAACTTTCCTTATATACAGAAAGTTACTGTGAACAGTAAATTTAGTATTTAGGCCATAACTTTTGGATACGAACTCTGATTTTTACGTACCACATATGCACGGACTCGGTTTAATGTCCTCTACGACTTTCATGAAGGAAATTTTCTCAAATTTTGACCCGAACAAAAAGTCAACTTTTAGGGCTACTAAGAGTATCGAAACAAAGTAAAAGGTGAAAGTAATTACCGTTTACCGTCCAAATGACTAGTAAACTGGTAAATTGAGATACGGGACGTAACACAAGCAACTAAATAAAAATAGAAAGTCTTATTTTGAAATTTTCACACTATGAACCTCATCTATTATTTTTTTTGGGACCTCGTTTATTATTGGAACACTGTAATTGCAAAAAGAGAAAACGGAGGCAAACTTGATAAGTCAACTTCAGTAATAGCTTACGCCACGATTAATCAAGGCTGCTATGCGTTTAATATACACCATGTTTAAATCATAATGCTAGCCACATGGTCTCCCTCCAAAACTGGCCGCTACAAAACTTGTACGGTTTTTGAACTAACAAAAGCAAGTGATCGATTGGACCCACTACCTATGATCATATCACTGATATTATTATTAGTTGACTAGTCAAAATAATAGGGACCAGAAGACAATCTCCTCCAATAAAAGCAATTAATAAGATCGATGAAGATGAAGACGAAGACGAAGAAGCTAGAAAACCTAGCTCAGTAATGTCTTTATAGAGTGGTTCATTTTGTCTTCGAAATGATACTAACACATGCAACCAGGATACTGAAGATTCAAGAAAACATGGTAGAAAACAAAAATGACCGATCAAACATAGATACGAGAAATGAGGATCGGAGTCATCGGACCATGACAAATTAAGGACCGAACCAAATTAGCTTAGGTAGCTAGCTAGCTAGCTACATATAGGTGGCAGTAAAACCGAAGAACAGAGTGGAGTAAGATATTACGTACAATACCGGGCAAGCGAGGCCAGGGGCCATGGTCAAAGGCTGCGCGTGCAGCTTTCACGGCCAAATCTACGTCTTCCTTATCTCCTTCTGCCACTCTGGTTATCACCTCCCCTGTTCTTGGATCTATCGTCTCGAATGTTTTTTCTTGCAAAAGGAAAACATCAATATAAATCAGAATGCATAGATGAAGTGTATGTTGTCCCTTCGGAAATCTTAGATGATGACACGTGAAAAGATGACATGCATAAGTTGAGAATTAGTAGCTAGAATAAATGTTTGAGAAAGTCTAGATCTCTGAACGATATAAACTAAACATCATCAACAAGATAGCTAGCTAGCAGTAGATTGTGACTTGTGAGACTTGTTAATGATCAACGAAGAGCATACGTACCTGAAACGGAATCGATGAATTCTCCATTGATGAAGAGCTTGGTGAACTTTATCGTTGGCATCTTCACATAGGACTCCTCGGAGCATGTAGAGCTTCCATTACTTTGGCCACCCATTATCTCTGTTTCTTTGTCAAGAGACATGTTCTTGCTTGGTTTCGTATAGCATGAAGCTGCTTATATAGACGAGGCAAAAGGTTAACTTAATTGTTTAGTATTTTTTTTTTTATGAAAATAAAATACTTAAAGAATGAAGCTTCTAGGGCAACCAATGTTTACAACGTCAAAAATAAAGGCTCTAGAAGCCTCACTAGGGACCCTAGCTATCACTCCAATACATAGGAGAAGTAGCATCATGTCTTAAATTTGCAATGGCTTCAGCTATAAAGTTTACTTTCCTATAGATATGCTTAAAGAAAAGGGAGAATATTACAAATGGTCACTCAACTTTTACCTGTTTAACACTTTGGTCACTCATCTTTTAAATATATCACTTTGGTCACTCAACTTTAACTCTGTTATTCACTTTAGTCACTTTGTTAATTTTTTCATTAAAAAAAAATTATTTGTCACAATATTAATGATATTTTCGTCCAACGAATTGTGAAAAATTAAGAAATCTGAATTGGAATGATTGGGAGAAGTGATTAAAGTTAGATAAAATGCCTATTGGATGACTAAAGTGATTGACAGAGTAATAGTTGAGTGATCAAAGTGATATATTTGAAAATTGAGTGGCTAAAGTGTCGAATGAGTCATAGTTGAGTGACCATTTGTGAAATTCTCCCTAAAGAAAAATTGGGAAAAGGAAATTGCAATAGTTCTAATGTCTTCAATTAGTGTGAGCAGCCTCTAAGGTGGGATCACTACTCCATTAACTGCATCAATAACTAGCTTCGAGTCTCCTTCAACTTCAACTCTTGTAAAACCTTTGTCTTTGGCCGCAATCATGCTATCCCTGAGCCCAATACATTCTGCAATATGGATAGTAGAGTTGCCAACATACTTGGTGGCGGCAATAACTGGTCTTCCATTATGGTCTCTAATAACGAAACCACTAGCAGCTGAATCTTTACTAACTGAAACGTCAAAATTGATTTTAACAAAAGAACTAGGAGGAGCAGACCACTTAATTGTGGTTGAAAGGTTTGAATTTTTGCTTTACTAGTGCTAGTGTTAAAATCAGCAAAGCTTTTCATTATTGTTTCAACTGACATAACAATTGACATAGCATTAACAGAAGTTGTTCTGAAAATAACATCATTTCTAGTTTTCCAAACCTGCCAGCACAAAGTAATGACCTTTGCAAACAAGTCAGCATTGTAAGGTTGTTGTAAAAGAGATACCCTTCCTCCCAGTCCACTGAGGTGTTAATGTTTACCAGCCTCCAAACTTCCTTAACGAAATCGTAGTAACTAAGCAAATGGTCAGCAGTCTCATTATCTTTATTCCAGAGAGGATAAGACTTATCATTAATAATCTCAAACATGGAAAGTCTATCCCTGGTTTTGAGCCTTCCTCTAAGCAACAGCCAGCCAAAGACAGTGGCTGATTCAGAAATCAATATAGTGAAAATGCTAGATTTCTAATTCAATTTTGAAGATCTAGTTTTATATGGGTTGAAATTTTCCCAACATGTGGAGTCTGGAGAAGGGCAACCAGCTCAGCCATAGACAGTGGCTGATTCAGAAATCATTCTCAGGTAAGGCAAGATTATTAATAGACTTCTTTTCAATTGGTTTTCAAAGAAAATTTTCTTATATTTTAATTGGAGTTATAAACTCTTAAATATGTAGCAATTACATATTTAAGAAAAATTATGAAAAAACAAAAAAACAAAAAGAAAAATTATAAAGGGGCAAAGAGAGAAGTATGCTTTGTAGTTTATAAAAGTATAATATTATGTTATCTTAAAAAGAAAAAAGTTTAAGCAAAAAATATTTAAAGAAATACGCAATTCTCTAAACCTAGTGTAGAATAGTGATGCTATGCCAAGAATGCTATGTTAAATCTTTGACAACTATTATCTATACTATACTTAAGAGAAGAGGGCTTGCTCACCATAACTGAAATTTTCTACTTTTATACCCCTAAAATATTAAATAACTTTATATATCTTTCTAATTGTCAGAGATAAAAAAGTCAAAACTTAAACAAATAACTAATAAGAAAATTTATTATTTTCATAAACTAATTACCCACTTCTAGACTGGTGACCACCTACTTCTCCACACCCATAAGGTGTGGACAGTTTCTAGTGTTATTTATATTTAATTGTATTTAAATCTAGTTATGACTCTTAGCCCTAATTAAAGATTTCATACTACCAGGCGGCGTCTTTATTGGAGAGAAGAAACAGCAAGGACGTGCAAGGTATCGTCCCCAATCCTCTTGCCCTCTCCTTTAGAAAATAATTCTGCATAACCCTAAGACCAAAGAGACTTCCATAGCTTACCTTAAGTTTCGAGGTTAGGCAGCTGCCTAGACTTGACCCCCCTTAAATCCGCCCCTATCAAAGTGATAGACTTTGTGCAACCCAGTGTGATAACGTACCCAAAAGAACATTTGAATTCTTTTAGACTAATTAACTCAACTTGTTTTCCTGTTCTTTTTCAATCACTGTCACTTGTATTATTCTAAACATATTTGAAATTTGAACTCCATGAAGCATAGATTGTGTTACACAAATTTGGGATTGATCGTTAACACTTTTCTATTAAAAAAAAAAAAACAAAGAGAAATTAAATTTAGAAGTTATCTAGTAGAGTATGATGACAAAGTGTTTGAACTTAAATTTGGCAAGGACCATGAAGTATTTTGCTTGCGTGGCCCACACCATAGCTACTTACTCGAATTCAATGAATGAATTGCGTTGGGACCGCGGTTGAATAGCCGCGACATAATGGATGACGGCTATTGAATAGTCGTAGCGTAATGAATGGGCGCGATTGAATGATGTTAATTAATTTCATAAAGGTCATTAGATGTGAGCGTTAAAATGATTCAGGATACTCAAAAGCTGTAAAGATTAAAATTTGAGACAATCAGCTTAAATGCACAATTATGAGTTTTAATTCCCAAGTTCACAATTTCTGCATGCAAATGCGCTTTGATTCTCAACTTTGAATTTATGCATTCAATATGGTCTCAACAGTTACAACCAAGATTGTATCTTTTTCCTTAGCTTTCATTATAAAAATGACCAGAGGCATCATTCTGAATGGTCCCCGATCAAACGCTCAGCGCGATTACTACAATTTTTATCTCAATACATTTCAACACAACTATCAATATTTACATGTTTTATCTTATCGCTTTTCTTTATTGGTATTCATCTATCTTTCCTGTAATTTGAATTATCGTTGTTTACAATTCTGCTAGTTATCTTATTGCTTTAATATTCCTACTTGTTATTTCTTGCACTTTTACGTTCTTGTTATTTACTTTGCCTGCATTTTCTTCTATGCTAATTATTTGTTGTTGTTTACTTTATGTTATTTACCTTATGCAAATATTAAGAAAATCATAAAAACAATTATCACCTCATTTTCACATCAATCACCAAGTTACACAGCACGAAGACTGTGGCTAGGTAAAGCCGATTCGTGTTAAAGTGAACTTCACAGCTCAAATCCGAGCTCATTGGGCCGAGCCACCGCAAAACACCACCACACGCACCTAGAGGGAGCGGAGACGAGTCCAAAGATACTTGCTTTTCGTCGTCAGGTGGCCGGAGGAGGAAGAAGGCCGGAGTTGCAGGCGAGAGGGAGAAAGAGCGACAGTTCGGGGAGAAGAGAGAAAACGCGGGGAAGGGGAGAGAGAAAAGAAATTACCCAGCAACAGTAAATTTTCAAATTTATACTTTCTACCAATGAACAGTAACTTTACTATTTCTCTTGTAACTTTCGCATACGAACTCCGATTTTTACGCACCACATATGCACCCGCTCGGTTTAACGTCCTCTACGACTTCCATGAAGAACATTTTCCCAAATTTTGACCCGAACAAAAAGTCAACTTTTAGGGCCACTAAAGTTGCTGAAAAAGAGTAAAAGTAAAACAAATTACCGTTTACTGTCCAAATGACTAGTAAACAGGTGAATTTGGGTTCGGGACGTTACAATCTCCCCTCCTTATAAAAATTTCGTCTTCGAAATTTCATATCACCGAAATAGAAGTAGGACGCACATAACAATCCGAAATACAGCATTCTTCAAGAAGATAGTTCGTCGAGTAAACAAAAATGACGATCATAGTATATGAGAAAAAATGTGCAAGCCTGCTCAAATCATGTAGAAATTAACTTTAGATCTAGTCCAAGAGTTGGCTAAATAAGATAAAGGAATCAACACACAAAAGGAACAGTCCTCAAGCTGAAATATGGCCAGTCATTGTAATCTGATTGATTTCCACCGTCTAAGGAGTATTTCCAAACGTCACAGAGAGTCTTCATTAAGTGAGGAATGAAATCGTTAACTCCAACTGGTTCAATATACAACAATCTTAAAACTTAACAACTCTTCCTTAGATTAAACTTCCCTTTCAACCTCAAATCTAACTAACAAAACTCTGATGATCCCCTACTACAAAGGCAATGAAAACATGCTAATAATCCAAAATCATCCACGTCCGAAGTCAAATCCCTTGTCTTGCTGAACCCTATAGCACCATAACCTCACACATACATAAATTCCGGTGTAAAAGAAAATTCATTTCAACGGTTGGCTCAGATGATACCTAGTAATGACGTCACAAACCACCTGTTAAAAGTATAGCATTCATAAGTTCCTCACAAAAGTCGCTTAGTGACAATCCAACCCATTCACCATCAATATTGTGATAATCACCAGATGGTCGTTGCTAATCGACAATTCTAAAACAACAACTTCCTTAGCAACTACAAGGACTGCACTTCCTTCCTTGTTTGTTTGTGCTTAAATTCCTAATAGAAGATCGTTCACGTAAAGGTCCCTTAGTTGTCAAGCATAATAAAGGTCAGCCTCGAATGAACCTATAAGTTCTTAATCAAGTAGGTTAAGGGGCCACTACACTTCCGCTGCGCTACTCTGATACCTGACTAAAATCATTGGTCCAGCCTTGAGATGACGCTGCGAGTTGACTAAGAAAACTCATTTGATAGCTACCTTACTAGCCACACATAAACACCTTCCTCAAAACTTTTTATAAGTACGGTAATGTGGAAAACTTTTCTAACTCAAATGTGTCTCAAGATCTCTACTAATTACCAATGCCTCCAATCAAAACTGTTAATATTTCTCACAAGTTAATACTCACTTAATTACCATGTCCTGTACCACGTCCTCAATAATCCAGTGCAAGCAAAAATTATAACCACTAGCTCAACTCCAGCTCAACGATTCAAATCCGGAAGAAAATGCATCACCCTCAAGTTGTTCTTAGCCGAGGTTACACTTCTTTAATAGTCATAAACCTGCAATCTGGTTGAATCCATGCCATTCCCGTTGATCTCTGTTGCCCTAAATGGTAATCTTAATTCGTATACCCAGGTAATTCTCACTACTAAGGGCACCACAAATTTTCTAAGTCTCTTCTCACTAAGAGATAATCCAACACGACTCAACCATATTACAATTTAGTATTTTAATGGTCAGATGGAACCTTGATAAAACTTAAGCCTAATCAATTAATTCAAACTCAACTCTTACCACCTGTTCAAGTCCTCTTACCGTTAGTCAAGTGGTGACCGGTTATCACTTGTACCAACAGCTTCCTATACATTTCCAATTAAGGGTCACCAGGGTGGCAAAACTCGCTCAATTACTCCAACCACTAATATCAAATCACCAACAATTCCAAACTCCTCCAAATGTGACTGAGAAACCCGATGTTTGAAGCAACCTGTGAATGGTTCGATAAGTAAACAAGAGTGCATCGTGTTACGTGAGCGTAGAGCACCCTAAATACTGCAGAGAAGAAAATCGATTCGTGAATTAGGAAAAAGAGATATTTAAGCAACGACGTAATCCACAAATAGGAAAGAAATTCTTTCATAGTCCCCAAAAGACTTATCGAGGAATCCGTCAATGAATGCTACCAGAATCCCTAAACTTGTTGACTAGCGTCGCCCCGCGAGGAAAACTACTACCAACCTTCACCATAACTTATAGATTTTAAACTAAGATCATAACCATATCGTATAGTACTTCCACTTGAATTACTATGGACACCCCGTGGGGTCCCTACGACCATTTCTTGATCCCAAGTTCAACAATTTCGCCCAAATGGATATCCAATGACACTTAATAGTACCCTCATGCGCGACAAAACGATCGCAGCCGTCGTAAAGCGATCCGAATGTCCTTGATTTCTGAAACCTTTCAAAACCTCAATACTCCCTTTTTTTGCTTTTAATCGGTTCCAACTTCCAACTTTCGCTACATAGTTCATCCTCCGCTGACAAAAACACTAGTTTTTAAGATGAAGGACACCCGTCCAACATCACGTATCACCTCCAGCGATACCAAGATCCGAAAGTGGTCCCACCACCCAACAATCAAATTCCAAGTTCAGACAAATAATTTCCAAAATGATGCTCACAACATCAACCACGTATACGTGACACATTCCTCGAAACTCAGTTCAAAGTCGGAACCACTATTACTATTAGTCCCACTTCAAAAACCATTTTGATTCAAGGTATTCGAAGACGACCCAAAGCTATCGTCGCTCATCACGGTCACTCAAACACATAATCGAACTCCGTTCACGCACCTTAAATCTTGCCCAACAAACTTATTATCATCGAGGGAGAAACAACCACAACATTTCCTCGAATTACACATCGTAGCACAACTCGAAATTGTAGAGTAGACTTACTCTACCATCAGCAGGGAAATGTGCAAAACATGCGAATAATCCGCTACGCAACGAAAACCCTAGGAGGTCGGCGTACAAGAGGCATAACACCTAAAGGAACACCATCTAAACATGTACCTTACACACTTAATGAGTACATCAGCATCGAAGAGTAAACGATGGGGAACCGCTGCAGTCGGGCCATCACTCGGGAGGTACTGTGTAACATTAAGCGTATAAGGTAACAAGATAGAAATGAGTCTACAGAATCTGACAACCTAAGGCTCTGATACCAACTGACAGGACCCGCCCCGAATTTCACCCTGAAATCCGAAGTGGACCTGCGGGGCCCACCTTAGAAGAAATTTTGCCAAAAATTAGGCAGAACTTCCCCTAAAGTGGACAACCCAAAACCTGTAGAAAGAGAATTTATACTTCTAAATCACCCATCCTTATTCTCCTGGAGCCACCCTGCTCCCCCAAACAACATCAACCAAATTCACAACACACAAATCTCAACTTAATAACCTTAATTCCGCAGGTAATCAGAGCAATTCTAATAGAAAGGTAAATGAGGAAAACCTAATTCAAGGCAATCGCGGAAGCCATACTGTTGACTATGCCTCGACTCCATGTACGCCCGACCTCAACTAATTTCTCCTGCACACTAGGCATTTGAAACCGAAGGGCCCAGGGGAAAGTACATAAAAACGTTAGCGTGAGTGGACAAAAATAAACAATTTAAAACCAAAAGTATTTTATACTTTCCCACATTTATTTCTTTAAAAATCCCGATGCATGCAACAATTTAAAGAAACACAACTTTAGTTCAGCTCAAGAAAACCGACTAGCCCCGCTAGCCACAACCAAGCAAAGAGGAAAGAACTCTGATACTCAAGAAAATAAGACCAGCCCCGCTGGTTAAGGGAATCGGACTAGACCCCGCTAGCCCAGCAATAATATAATGAGTAGGGGAAGATGATAGCCATACGAATAAGCCACTCAGGCTTGGGTGATAGCCTCCCAGGCTAAAGAACTCCCATAACTCCCGTAATATACCCTTACGCCACTAAGTGTAGCGATAGGATACTGGGCTACAGAATTACTGTCACAGAGACAGTAACCTGCGCCACAAAGGCGGAAGGGCTACGGTGATCCCATCACCGCGCCACAAAGGCGGAAAATCAATGCTAGCATGATAAAATCACCCCTCAGTATGGCACAGGGAAACATAACCGAAAACCAAGTAAATCCATAAATACATAAGGCTTCCCCAACTCTCGCAAATGAATTTCCAACGACGTGTCCCACACGCCAAGAGTATCATCATGATTCGAAACAAAACCAATTCCAAAATCATCATCGAGGCATTCCCAATGCCAAAACCGAAAGTCGATAAACAACCAAGAAATAATTCCATCGAAATCTCATTTCGAAAATCTTTCAGAGATCTCAAATCGGTGAATGAAAAATAAATATGAAATTCCGGAAATCACCTCGGAAAAGAATTCATTGAAAATCACAATATCAGAATTTCAAATAATAATTATAATCAATTTCTGAAAATCAATTCATATTCTCAAAAACAACTCATAAATCCAAATCCGAGCATAATAAGTTCATATCCGAAACTCATGAAAAATCAATGTCAAATTATAATCCAAGACAAAATATCATGCTCGATAATTAAATAAACCAATAATTTCAAAATAAATGCATGCATCATTTACTTAAAAACAAAAATCCACTCACAGTACTATTCCGACGATCACGTATACGAGTTCCTTCATCGAGCCAGGGCTCGGTACGACATCCTGTACACGATTATATTCCGTGAATAATTATTCAAGAATTTAATATAATTCCTAAACTCAATTCCTCATAAATTACATCTCCCATTCTCCTCGGATTCAGCCCAAATTATACCACTAATACCAATTCATTAATTTAAAGGTTCCAAAGCAGAACCGAGAGATATCCGACGGTCAGATTCTCGTAATTCGATAATCGAAATCCTAAACTTCAAAAATTCATAATTAATTCCAAGCTTCTCCAAAATTCACCAAACTTCACATACAAGCTCTATGATAATTATAGAATTTAACTAGCCAAAAATTTAAATTAAAAAGCTACCCTAGCCACCGCTACCGCCGCCCACAGTGGCGGCGCCGCCGCCACCGCCACCATCTCCGATGGCCACCAAAATTTGGCAGTAGCACCTTCTCAACACACCCATTAATTCTTTCAACTGTGACCAAGTTAGAAAATGAGCGGAAGTACCTCAACAATTAAAGAGAAGTTTGAACCCGAATTGTGAATAGTAACTCGGAATTTCAAACCTTCGATTCGACCTCCACACTGCAAATCGTGGCTCAAGGCTAGGGGCA
Source organism: Rosa rugosa (assembly GCF_958449725.1). Lineage (NCBI taxonomy): Eukaryota > Viridiplantae > Streptophyta > Magnoliopsida > Rosales > Rosaceae > Rosa > Rosa rugosa. Next base: position 40,123,428 of record NC_084826.1, on the reverse strand, counting down.
ACATGATCCTTGGGAAAAACCGCTCCTTCGACCCCGGTTTGGTGGCCGGAGATGGCCGGAATCGCCGGAAATCGACGAAACTTCCGGATTGCTACAGTGAACTTCACAGCTCAAATCCGAGCTCATTGGGCCGAGCCACCGCAAAACACCACCACAGGCACCTAGAGGGAGCGGAGACGAGTCCAAAGATACTTGCTTTTCGTCGTCAGGTGGCCGGAGGAGGAAGAAGGCCGGAGTTGCAGGCGAGAGGGAGAAAGAGCGACAGTTCGGGGAGAAGAGAGAAAACGCGGGGAAGGGGAGAGAGAAAAGAAATTACCCAGCAACAGTAAATTTTCAAATTTATACTTTCTACCAATGAACAGTAACTTTACTATTTCGCTTGTAACTTTCGCATACGAACTCCGATTTTTACGCACCACATATGCACGCGCTCGGTTTAACGTCGTCCACGACTTCCATGAAGAACATTTTCCCAAATTTTGACCCGAACAAAAAGTCAACTTTTAGGGCCACTAAAGTTGCTGAAAAAGAGTAAAAGTAAAACAAATTACCATTTACTGTCCAAATTACTAGTAAACCGGTGAATTTGGGTTCGGGACGTTACAGTCATGGTCAATTGTATGGTTATGATGGTAGATATAGCTATGTCACGTATCAAAGTTTTGTTGATTTGAATAGTCATGCATCATGGGATCAACAAAGGCCCATTATACAATCTCAATGTGACTTCGGTAACCAATAGGGTTTTTTGCACCAACAGTGTCTGGACACTTGGGGAACTGTCAGAATGATACCCGAACTAACAATGTTATCAATGTGATACCTAGACTTAATTTTTATTAACGACTATTCGCATGCCTTCAACCCTAAACGAGATAAAAGTCTCCATTCACTCCAAAAAAAAAAAAAAATCTTCATGAGTTAATTCTAGATTCCATTTGATAAAAAAAAAAAACAAAACAAAAATTTCCAAAACCAATTCATATTTGATAGGAGCATAAAATGCGACGAATTTATAGTTTAACCCCTTACACTTTTGCTTAGTTATTTCATTAAAAAGATCAAACTAACTTTGTTATTTTCTTAGGAGGTTTGTGGAGCAACCATGGAGAAATAGGAGCTCAATTGAGGCAAGTTAAGGCTTGGATGTATAATAGTGATGAAAAAGATGAAAGATGACCATTTATGCCGTCAAAAACAAGAAGGAAAGCTTGTGGAAAAATTCATGCAAAACAGTTGCGGAGAAGCAGAAAACATAATACTAGAAGCTGCCTTATTTTCTTCTGTTTTGGCGAGCTATTTTGAAGAATCTTTGGGTGGAACTATGAAGAAAATCCTGACCAAATGAACTCCAAATGAGTTGAAAATTTCCAGATCCATTCTAGACATCCTAAGGAACATTTCTTATGAAGAGTACAAGAGCTAGATAGGAGTGGAAGGCCTTTAAAAGATTGGTCCAAATTTCTGACTAAAAGACGAAAACTGCAAATCGGACCTGAACACATTCTGGAAGCATTTCCGGCCAAACTAATATTCCAAAAGCTCTGAAATTTTACCAGGATGATCTACATTCATGGAGAAACATTTGTTATGAAGAGGTCAAAGTCAAAATCCGAAGTTTTGATGGAGATTCAATTAAAGTAGCAGAAAATCCACCATCATCATCACCCAAAAACCTTATTCCATGTTTCAGGGTGTAATCATCATGTTCTCTCCATATTACCCAAAAATCCACCATCATCACCTAAAAACATTTCACGTTTTAGGGTGTAATCATCATGTTTTCTCCATCATTATTTGCCCTAATTTACTCCATCTTTTCCATAACTTTTTCCCTTGTTTTAGGGATCCATTACCACTATCCATATTTTCTATAATACTTGGTTTCTCTCTTTTTCTTCCATTCATCATTTCACTCTTCTTTCTCTTCCCTATATAAACACCTTCTCCTCTCACTCTCAAATATACATTCCTTGATCCATTTCATCTCCTTGTCTCACCATTTCCTCTCCATTTTCCTTAGTTATCATTTCCTCTTCTCACTTCCTCTCTTCTCATTCTCTCACACATCTCTTCCATCACATATACACACCATCCACTGCCCTAAATCAGAAACCACGCCTCCATACTCTTCCCTCATCATAGCTCACGAGATCCCTATGTTAGATCAAATATGGACTTAACACATATCATCATAAAGTAATTGATGATTAGCTAAATGTCAAACCTAGTTTAACATGGATACAAACTGTAAATCAATACTTGTAACTTAATGGAAGAGTGTATCTATTCATTAAGGTAAGAAATCCTATTCTTAGTCTGCAAGAAAGACTACAATGAAGTGTTACATTAAGAATCTAACTAGGAAACCTAAACCGATACGGATAGCTTTAATGGGAAGCTTCTTGAGGTTTAAGTCTCCTATATATATAGATGAATTGGTCCCTGATTACTACCAACGTTTTTGCATATTGTTCTGTCCATTGAGAAGCAAGTTGGTAAGTAACAGAAGGCCATATTCAGTGATCGTGTTTAGCAGCTGCATAAGATGGAATCCATGCCAGTAATTGCTAAAGGTAAGCCTTGATCCCTTTTATGATTGTTGTGCATAAGTTGTGAGCATGTATATGGTTTTACAATTGGTATCAGAGCATAGGCTCACAAATATGAATTCAGTTTTTGCTTAGCATGAAAATCGTTTTAGGGTTTTGCAAAACAAACACAAAAAAAAAAGGAGGGTTTTTTGCTTTACGGGTCAAGTAACTGATCAGGTAACTGACCAAGTAACTGGTCAGGTACCTGATCAAAGTAAGTTACTTAATCTCTTGAACCAGTCGCAGCAAACACAAGAGCCAGGCCCAAAACCCGACCCGAAGCCTTAAGAACAAAGGACCGTTGTTCTACAACGGTCAGTTTCGATCAAGAAGAGGGTATGGGACTGGATTCGGAAGTGTTTGAGGTGTTTTCATCTCAGAAGGGATTCGAACCCCGATTGCTGTGAATCAAGATATCAAGAGAATTGTTTTGCAGTAAATTGAGGAAAAAGCAAAAACAGGTTTTTCTGTGAAAATTGTTTCGATTCGTAGCTTGATAATTAAGTTTTTGATTGTGCTCAAGAACCCTAGTTGCATTCCCGGCGTGCGTTAGGCTAGAGTAGATGGTGACTGGATGAAATTTACAATTTCTTGATTGTTCTGTGGTTTCTTGGAATCGAAACAATTTAGATTGTGCTTGAATATGCATGATGAATTGATTGCTTATATGGTATTGTATCTGTGATTGTGTAAAATTGTATGAAGAACAAAAATCTCCCAGAAATTGTTTACACATTATTAAAGTTGACAGATACAAGAGCTTAACTTTCTTACAAGGAAGAATCTGGATAGAATATAAAGTAAAAGAGCTCATATGTTTTGTGGTTTTCTGTTGGCATAAGTGATTATGATGCACAAAGCATTCTTCATTGATGTTGGCAGAAGACATTGATCAGGTACATGACCAAGTAATAGATTAGGTAACTGACCAAGTAACTGGTCAGGTAACTGATCAAGTAATTGTACCTGATCGAGTAACAAAACTGAAATTGTGTTTTGTGTTTTAAAACAATGCTTCAGTTTTATCTTCCAAAGAAGTGGTCAAGTGTGGTTTTAGAATACAAAACAACAGTATGCATGCTTGATGAAAATAAATTCGGATACTTAGAAATTTTTCTTCTGTCTAAAGATGTGGATAAATTTCTTTGGATAACTTGTTTTCATTGAACATGGCATATTGCTAAAGAACTCCAGGATGTTATGCTTCTGCTCAAAAGTGTTGCTTAACTTTGTTTTTGGTTATGGACTGATATGAATGCAAGTATGGATTGTTTAGGTTTTCTGTATGTTTTTGTTTTGGTTGGTTAAAGCTTAATAAAACACAGAAAACTTAAAGTTATTTTCTTTACAAATTGAGAACTCACTCGAATTTTTGTTTTGCTCCTTAGGTAACTCTTACATGAACTTGAATAATGTCTTGATGTTAACTGGAACCAACTATAGAGCTTGGCTAGACTCTGTGGAAAATTATATGGGAATGCATGAGAATATAGACTATTGCTTCACTGAGGACAAACCTGAAGAGTTAACTGAAAAGAGCACTAAGAAGGAAACTGATCTTTACAAGAAGTGGCATAGATCCAATAGAATGGCTAAGAACCTCATTCGTACATCTATGTCTAAGACTGTCAGGGGAAGTATAGAAGAGCCTGAGCTAGCATAAGATTTTCTAGAACTTATAGCTGCTAAGTTTAAAGAAAGTGAGAAAGTAGAAGCAGCTAGGCTAACCAAGGAGTTTCATGATTTGAAGTACATGGGTTCAGGGGGCGTTAGAGAGCATATTATGAAGATGATCAATATAAATGGCAGACTCAGGGAGCTTCTGATTGTGGTTAGGGATGAGCAGGTAGTGCATTATGCACTACATTCCTTGCCTAACAGTTTTAGTCATCTTAGGACCAGTTACAACTCTCAAAAGGGAAACTGGACTTTAGATGAACTCATATCCATTTGTGTGGATGAAGAAGCTAGGATCAATGAAGAAAAGGAACCTGCTACAGCCATAAACCTCATTGAGAAACCTAAAAGGAAAAAGCCCCAGAATAAGCTTAAGCCTACCAAAGCCATAACTAAGAGTTCAACAGCTGCAGTGGCTAAGAAAAACGGGCCATTCCGGTTCAAGTGCTACTTTTGCAAAAGAGTATGACACATGAAAAAGGACTGCACTGGCTATAAGAATTGGTTAGCCAAAAAGGGTAAGATTTTTTCTAATACAGTTTTTTCTTTAGAAATTAATCTTATAAATGTTGAACCACAGTCTTGGTGGATAGATTCAGGCTCACCTATTCATATTACTAATTCTTTGCAGGGATTCATAAGGAGGAGAATCCCAAAAAGTGATGAAGTGAACCTGTGTGTAGGCAATGGCATGAGAGTGGCAGTCAAGGCTATTGGAACCTTAAAGCTCGATTTAGGATTAGGAAAATTGTTAGTTTTGGACAATGTTTTTTATGTACCTTCCATGAGAAGGAATTTGGTTCCAGTTTCTCTTTTAGTAAAATCTAGTTGTAGACTTGTTATGGATAGTAATGGAATTCTTATTTCTAAAAATTCTGTTCAAATTGGTTCTGGTGTTATTATGAATGATTATTTACAGTTAAATTGTTCAATGGCTCAACAAGAAATTTTACTTGTTGAAAATAACACTAACAGTACTAGCACTTTAACAGGTGTTAAAAGAACCAAACTAAATGAAAAGTCTGCATTTTTATGGCATAGAAGACTCGGCAATGTTTCAAAAGAGAGACTGAAAATTTTGGTGAAAAACAACATCCTAAATGAACTTGATTTTTCTGATCTAACAGATTGTGTTGAATGCTTTAAGGGAAAAATAACTAATACTAGAAAGAAGACTGCATATAGAAGCCAAAATTTATTAGAACTCATACACACTGATATATGTGAACCATTTAGGCATCAAACTATCTGTGGGAATGTGTATTTTATCACATTCATTGATGACTTTTCTAGATACAGTTATATTTATCTACTTTCAGAAAAGGCACAAGCATTGAAAGTCTTTCAAATCTTTAAGTCTGAAGTAGAAAATCAACTAGAAAAGAAAATCAAAACAGTAAGATCAGATAGAGGAGGTGAGTTCTATGGCAAGTACACTGAATCCGGCTAACAAAAGGGTCCATTTGCCTTGTTTCTACAAGACAATGGAATTAAAGCTCAATATACAACACCCTATAACCCACAACAGAATGGTGTTGCAGTGAGAAAGAATAGGACTCTTTTGAACATGGTTAGATGTATGATGTGCATGTACAACAGGTTTGCCTAAATTTCTGTGGGGTGAGGCTTTAAAAACTGCAAATTATATTTGCAACAGGACACCTAGCAAAGCCATAGAAAAGACTGCTTTTGAGCTTTGGTGTGGCAGGAAACCTAGTCTTCACCACTGCCATGTTTGGGGATGTCATGCAGAAGCTAGGATTTATAATCCAAGCTTGAATAAACTTGATCCTAAGACAGTTAGTTGCTATTTTATAGGTTATCCAGATAAATCTAAAGGCTATAAATTATATTCTGCTCATCATTCACCTAGAATTTTTGAAACACATCAAGTAAAGTTTCTAAGTGAAAAAGTTCACAATACAAACCTTGAGGATTTATCCTTAGATTTTGAGGAAATTGTGTCAAATGAGAATATAAGTGTAGCATTGGCTTTAGAACAAGATGTAACAGATCAAGTAACTGACCAAGTCACTGATCGAGTACCTGATCAAGTACTTATAACTGGTCAAGTAACTGACCAAGTAACTGTCACCGGACAAGTAACTGACCATGTCACTGGTCAAGTAACTGATCAAGTACCTGTAGCTCAACCTAATCTTGAACATCCTCAGCCTAGAAGATCACAGAGAGCAAGAAAACCAACTTATGGGGGGGGGGGGGGGAAGAAAGTGACTACATTGTTTATCTGCAAGAAGCAGAAATTGAAATGGACTGTGCAGAGGACAATGATCCAACTACATTTAATCACGCCATTGAAAGTAGTGAATCTCATCAATGGCAGCTGGCAATGGAAGCAGAAATTGAATCCATGAGCCAAAATGCAGTTTAGGAATTAGTTGAACCGGACCCTAATCAGAAACCTATAGGTTGTAAATGGGTTTTCAAAACTAAAAGAGATGCAAATGGCAATGTAGAGAGACATAAAGCAAGATTAGTTGCCAAGGGTTTTACACAGAAGGATGGCATTGATTTTATTGAGACTTTTTCTCCAGTTTCTACAAAAGACTCGTTTAGGATAATCATGGCTTTAGTGGCTCATTTTGATATGGAGCTGCACCAAATGGATGTTAAAACAGCCTTCTTGAATGGTGAACTAGATGAAGTGATTTATATGAGGCAGCCAGAAGGTTTTGTACAAGCTGGAAGTGAAAACTTAGTGTGTAAGTTAAGAAAATCAATTTATGGCCTTAAACAAGCTTCTAGACAGTGGTACAAGAAATTTGATTATGTGATTTCTACTTTTGGATTTACAGAAAATCTTGTTGATGAGTGTGTTTATTTGAAGACAGTTGGGAACAATTTTATTTTTCTGGTACTCTATGTGGATGATATACTTTTGGCTAGCAGTAACATTAAATTGCTTAAAGATACCAAGAGTTTTCTGTCAAGGAATTTTGACATGAAAGACTTAGGAGAAGCATCTTATGTACTAGGTATTGAGATTAAAAGAGATAGGGCACAGAGACTACTTGGTTTGTCTCAACAGAATTATGTTACCAAAATTCTAAAGCGATTTGGTATGGAGAAGTGTGCAGCTGGAGAAGTCCCCATGTCCAAAGGAGATAAATTGACCAAGAAGCAAAATCCCAAAAGTGATGTTGAAAAGGAAAATATGGAGTCAAAGCCTTATGCTAGACTTGTAGGAAGTCTCATGTATGCACAAGTCTGCACTAGGCCAGACTTGTCTTTTGCAGTAGGGATTTTATCAAGATTTCAATCTAATCTAGGCCATGAACATTGGGTAGCTGGGAAGAAAGTGTTGAGATACCTGCAGAAAACTAAAAGCCACATGCTAGTTTATAGGCAAGTGGAGGATCTGAAACTTGTTGGATTCTCAGATTCGGATTTTGCAGGGAATTATCCAGACTCCAAGAAGTCGACTTGTGGATATGTGTTCATGCTTACAGGAGGTGCAGTTGCATGGAAAACCATGAAGCAAACTCTTGTTTCAACTTCTACTATGCAAGCTGAATTTATTGCAGTATATGAAACTGTGTGTGAAGGACTTTGGATTAGGAATTTTCTCATGCAGACCAAAGTATTGAGTCACATTGTGCCTGGCACACTTGTGATTTATTGTGACAATGAGGCTGCAATTTTCTTTAGCAAGAACAGTAAAAGGTCAAATAATTCCAAGCATATTGATCTAAAGTATTACAGTGTTAGAGAAAGAGTAAAACATGGTGAAATAGCTGTTTTGAGCATTGACACAAATTCATAGCTAGCAGATCCTTTCACCAAGGCATTGTTAGTGGCTGCATTCCAGAAGCATATAGCAAGCATTGGAGTTTTAGCTAATCTAGATGCTTAAGTTTAGTAGAGAGTTATTCCAGTTGGAGCAATTTAAAATTATGAGGTTTTTTGAGTTCTTGTGTTTTAGTTGTGATCTTTTATTTTTGTTTATCACAACTTAATTGTAATGACAGTTTAAAGTTATAAATGAAATTTTGAAGTATTTTCAGATTTTGGTTATTGCTGCAGCTTTTATTTAATGTTCTGAAAATTGTCGATTTTGTACTTAAAGTTATACTTGCTATCAGATGGCTTAAATCATGTATAGCATGATGTTAAGGTTCAAGCAATAATTTTAAGCCATCAGTGTTCAGTAAATTTGCTTGAGTTTCTGGTTTAAGAAACATAAAGTAGGATCTGGTATATGCCTTCTTGTTGATACACATTAGCATATATCGTATCACTTCTGGTTTGACATATGTGGATTACAGGAGCTTGTGTTAGTGGTTTTGAAACTCTGGATTTTTGTTAAAATGTATACTGTTTCTTGCTCTGCATAAGTAACTGTGATCTGACCATGTTGGAATGGATTTTCGATTTGAGTTTGTCATCTGGCGCGCACTTCAGTAAGTTAAGTAGGTTTTGATGTTCTCTAGTGCAAATCATCGAGCATGATATGTGTGAGTCCAAGGGGGAGATTGTTAGATCAAATATGGACTTAACACATATCATCATAAAGTAATTGATGATTAGCTAAATGTCAAACCTAGTTTAACATGGATACAAACTGTAAATCAATACTTGTAACTTAATGGAAGAGTGTATCTATTCATTAAGGTAAGTAATCCTATTCTTAGTCTGCAAGAAAGACTACAATGAAGTGTTACATTAAGAATCTAACTAGGAAACCTAAACCGATATGGATAGCTTTAATGGGAAGCTTCTTGAGGTTTAAGTCTCCTATATATATAGATGAATTGGTCCCTGATTACTACCGACGTTTTTGTATATTGTTCTGTCCATTGAGAAGCAAGTTGGTAATTAACAGAAGGCCATATTCAGTGATCGTGTTTAGCAGCTGCATAAAATGGAATCCATGCCAGTAATTGCTGAAGGTAAGCCTTGATCCCTTTTATGATTGTTGTGCATATGTTGTGAGCATGTATATGGTTTTACACCCTACTCCAAGGAGAAGCCGTAGCCTCCATCTTCCATCAAATCATCTTCCAGCATCCTGTCATACTCCTGCTTTGAAGACGCCTCAAGCTTTCTTGAAGAATAATCAAAGTGAGATTGTGATATCTACTACCCTCTACGGTTTATTCCTTATGTACTTTTCAATTTCAATATGTATATGTTTTTGGATTTCCAAACTATGAGTGAGTAATTTTCTTTGTTGAGAACTAGTATGAAATCCTAGTTATGTGATGGATTTTTAGCTTTTGAATCTCTTTTTCGATTACAAGGTTTTGTGAATGCTTTGTTTGGTTTTGTTTTATAAAATATTTTATATGTTTATGTCTTAGATTGATCACCTAAAATATGAGCATGTAATTGGAGCTAGTTTTAAGGTGCAGTGCGTTCACGGTCTTAAAACACTAAAGTAGTAAAGCTTACATGTTAGGTGAAATCAAACAAATAGAATACATGCTAGGATGGAGTTCCTCACTAGTTTTGTACTCTAAAATCAATCTTTCCAAAGAGCTTAATGTGTTTATGTGTGCTTAATGAGTTAATTTGATAGGGTAGCGTTCTACACCTTGATTGCATATAACAAGCTTAGGATGTAGTGCGTTCACGGTTCTAAATAATTTTGGGAAAAATAAGGCTTTAGCGGCGATCCTAAAGTTCTTGATTGGTTTCATTCACATGCCTTAGTAATTCAAGATTAGGTTAAATTGTCTTTCTCTGATCATAACTAGAGGTGGATTACGAAGTTCTCAACGTCCATACATCTGATTTAGAATTCCTAAAAATTGTAACGTTTTCTTTCTTTTATTATTATCTGCGTTCTTAAAATCGTAACCCCCCCCCCCTTTCATTTAGTTTTTGCGTCAATTTTATTTTCTATTTTGTTTCTTTAGTTTTTGATAAGTCTTATTTCAATTAACGTAATTTGTGAAAGTACCCTCAATCCCCGGACTGAACGATCCCTGTTTATCCTATACTAACAATTGTCTTCTGCAGGGTAATTTTGTGCGCTTAATTCAGGCGTACCAATATTCTTCAACCCAGATCAAATAAAAAGAACAAAAGTCATTCTAAAAAAAAAAAAGAACAAAGTCTCCCGGACCAAACAATTACAGGATCGACGGGTATAGAAAGAGAGATGGCAATCTCTTATCCATGTCCAGGGATGGATTTTTTTATTTTATTAATTTTTTATTTGGGGGGGGGGGGGGGGGGTCAAGTCTAGGCAGTTGACTAACCTCGAAACTTAAGGTAAGCTATGGAAGTCTCTTTGGTCTTAGGTTATGCAGAATTATTTTCTAAAGGAAAGGGCAAGAGGGTTGGGGACGATACCCTGCACATCCTTTCTGTTTCTTCTCTGCAATAAAGACGCCGCTTGGTAGTTTGAAATCTTTAATTAGGGCTAAGAGTCATAACTAGATTTAAATACAATTAAATAAAAATAACACTAGAAACTATTCACACCCTATGGGTGTGGAGAAGTGGGTGGTCACCGGTCTAGAAGTGGGTGATTAGTTTATGAAAATAATAAATTTTCTTATTAATTATATGTTTAAGTTTTGACATTTTTATCTCTGATAATTAGAAAGATATATAAAGTTATTTAATATTTTAGGGGTATAAAAGTAGAAAATTTCAGTTATGGTGAGCAAGCCCTCTTCTCTTAAGTATAGTATAGATAATAGTTGTCAAAGATTTAACATAGCATTCTTGGCATAGCATCACTATTCTACACTAGGTTTAGAGAATTGCGTATTTCTTTAAATATTTTTTGCTTAAACTTTTTTCTTTTTAAGATAACATAATATTATACTTTTATAAACTACAAAGCATACTTCTCTCTTTGCCCCTTTATAATTTTTCTTTTTGTTTTTTTGTTTTTTCATAATTTTTCTTTAGTAAGTGATATTTATTTGTGCTTCAATCTTCATGTATGTAATTGCTACATATTTAAGAGTTTATAACTCCAATTAAAATATAAGAAAATTTTCTTTGAAAACCAATTGAAAAGAAGTCTATTAATAATCTTGCCTTACCTGAGAATGATTTCTGAATCAGCCACTGTCTATGGCTGCGCTGGTTGCCCTTCTCCAGACTCCACATGTTGGGAAAATTTCAACCCATATAAAACTAGATCTTCAAAATTGAATTAGAAATCTAGCATTTTCACTATATGATTCATATATGATTCATATAAGAAATCTACCAGAAATTCATGCTGGTATATCAGAGAAATGGTCAGGCACGGTAATGGAGGAAGAGTAGAGCCTAGAGTGAGAGATTGCATTTGAAGCTGGGCTTTTAGGAGGAAGAAGTCGAGAGGCAAAGTGGTGAGAGATTGCTAGACCGATTCTCGCTTAGCTCCAGGTATGAAAGTTGCTCATCTCTTTAATATGAACATGTTTGTAGTTGGTGACTGTACATACCAGAGAAGTCTCAACTAAGTTTGGCACTATCGGCTGGGCCCATCGGTACTCCCATGTACTATGCCATGGGCCGGGTTCACGACCCACCATGGCGGGGCTCATTTGGGATGCCACCCCGGGCACCCAGGGCCCTGGGCAAGGCCAGCACAGCCCAACTATTTACACACAGGAAGACTGATATGGCATCAGAAGAACAGCTAGTGTCCCACATCGAAGATGGGGGAGACTTCCTTCACATGCTCGAGTATAAAGGCATTAGCACAACCACCTTTTACGGGTAATAACTCCTTTGTCTACTATTTACTTACTATACATCTATATTAGCTTCTCACTCAAGCATCGGAGAGGTGTAAACCGTCCGGTACGGTTTACCCCTCTAAGCGTGTGTTCTTGGTACAGGATTTAGGAGGTGCATCGGTACCCCAGACGGTATAGCATTCTGTGTGAGGTACCCGGAGAAAGCCACCAGATTTGGGTTCTGTTTTCAGTTTCTGCATCTACGCGTTCATACGATCATTTTGATATATTATAAGATCATTTTGGAAAAAGTTGATGCATGCTAGATTTACGGTTTTACGCGTTATCTTTGGTTTGTGATCCGTGAGGATCCGACCGTCAGATTTACTTCAAATTTTGATATGTTGATCGTAGAACTGTTCCGATGACTTTGTGTGGTCACGGATGAAGATCCGATCGTTAGATCTTCATATAATTGAGAAATGACTATTCAAAAGGCGATCGGTGAGGATCCGACCGTCGCATTTTTGTATAATTTTTGGGAAATGTTTATAAAGGTAATCCGGGAAGATCCGACCGTTGATCTTTGAATAATTTTGATAGGATGATCCTAAGGGCGATTCGTGAGGATCCTACCATTGGATCATCGTTTAATTTAGAATCCGACCGTTGGATCGTCATTTAAGTGTGTTTTATGAATTGTTTACCAAGTTAAGACCATACTGGATTAGGTACTTGACGGTTTCGAGTTGACGAGCGTTTTGGATTTATGATTTGGATTGATAGAAGACGCAGCTGGATTAGAGGTGAGTAATCTCACGTTGTTCATTTACGAACAAAGTACTTTTATGGATTTAAGGATTATTTATTTTACTGCAAACTATAGTTAGTATTAATAGGCATTCCTGCGTGAATGTCTATGTATATATATATATATATATTTAAGTGAAATATATATTTATTGGAGGATTTGTATTGGTGAAACAATATGCATGATTTAGGGTTTAGGATTTAGGGATTATGGGTTGAGATATATTGTTGAAAAGTATTATGATTTTGTTCATATATTGGATTCGGGTTTATACTTTTCAGAAAAGCAATATATTGTGGATTATGTGTTGAGTTATATTGTTGAAAAGTATTATGATTTTGTAGAACCTTTTTAGGTCAGGGGCGACATAATTTAGGTGTGGTCTTTGGTACCAAGAGTAATTGATAAGGTTCAATTAGGGGAGAATTTTTTATTTAGATTCGAGTAACATTTTTAAGACTAGCGTGTTTTCTTTTAAATGTTCTGATCTGTGGAGATCAGTGGGTCACGAATGTGATCATGGCATACTATCAGTGAACCATGCCCTGAGGGGTTGTTGGTTGCTGATAGCAGTGAACCATGCTCTTAGGGGTTGTTGGTTACTGGTTATCGTGAACCATGCTCTTGCGCCGAGTTGTTGGTTGAAATCAGTTAGAGCTCTAGTCTGTCTGCCAGTTTTTATCGTATTTTATGAGGGTAATGACGAGATTACTGGAGACTCATATATACGAGTTGTTGATGGTATCTCATGGAGGTAATGTCGGGATTACTTAGGGACTCATGAGTACGAGTTTAGTGGTATCTTATGGGGGTAATGTAGAAATTACTTAAGACTCATAAGTACATGTTAAAAGAGAGAGCCTCGAGAGTGTTCTTTCTTTCATTGTCTAGTAGGGACTTGAGTTGTTAGTGTGAGTTAATTTATTTAGGATTTTGAGTTACTCATATGAGCTTTCAGAGTGATCGTATTTGCAATATTCCACAATGTAGGGGTTAATCCTGCAGGTCAGAGTGATCGTAGCTGAAGCTGAAGTAGCTTGTGGCAGCAGTGGGTAGGAAGCAAATTATATTGGCTTTGCCGTGATTATGACTTTCGCTATGTTATAGACTCTGAGGAGCTTTTACGTTTATTTTGCTGTGGCAATTTAATACGTAAACATGTGTAATATATGACTCTGCGGAGCGAGTTTATATTGTGATTTTTGTTTTAGGGCATCAGTATGTACTTGGTCTTTGAACCAAAAATGAGCATTTTGGCCTAACAAGGCGTGTCTTGGAGAAATTGAACCAATGTCAGTGGCTCAAGTTATATATTGTCGACAAGTTTGAAATATATTATTTCGAGGTTAAATAAAGCCTACCTGCAGAATTATGGAAGATTATGCAAGCTACAAGAAAAGGCACGCCCATGCGAATATTCATACTCCATTCAATTAAGGAATATGGCATACACGTGGGGAAGCATTCAACTACATTTCATGGTGGCCAACATTGGAAAACCTATCATTATTCCATTAGTGCTTAATTGGAAAACCTACCATATTTCCATTAAATCTACCATAATTCCATTAAACCTACCATAATTCCATTAGTGCTCCATAATTCTATTAGTGCTTAACCCATCATGATTTGTTTAAGGCCAACCACTATGGCTTGGTAGCCTATATATAGAGGCTACGACGAAGTAACAAGACACACACAATTCATCAATTAATCTCTAAGATTATCCAAGCCTCTCCAGAGCAACCCCTCTCCTTCTCTTACCAGTGACCACACTTCAGTCCCAGAATCCTCAGGAGCCGACTGTCAGTGCCACCAAAACCTCTGTCAACGTGCTTCAGTCCTAGTCTCCTCGGGAGCCGACTGTAGTACCGCGACCACAACGGTTACGGAACCAGCCAAGCAAGGGTAACGCCCTCGCAAACCAGCTAAGCTAAAGTCACGCTTTAGCAAGTTCTCCCCACTTCCTAGTGATTTTCGCTTTGCTCGATCTACGACGTCGAGTATCGATTGTGTGATTTTGAAGAAGATTAGCAAAAGTCCTCACCACGAGGCATAAAGAATCCCACGACGAGGTTGGTGCTCTCCTCGTCCACAATCGCTCTAAAGAAGTCAGGTCAAGGGACACCCCGACGACCGCACCTGAACGGTGCTGGCACACCCACACAAGAAAAGAGACTGTTGACTAGCTCAAGAAAAACTGGAGCCAAACATTTTGGCACGCCCGGTGGGACTACACCAGAGTCTTTTTGTATTCACCATCATTGGGATGCCAGGGGAAAATCTTTACCAAAGGAAATTCCTAAAGTGAAAAGATGGTCAATAGCACCATTGAGGCTGACAAGCTCGCTCCGCTTCCCATCCTAGATTATGCAAGTTTCGAAGAAAAGGTCATAATACTGGAGGGCAATAGCGAAAGATATGGAAAAGAGATAGAAAGGGAGCTTGCAAGTATTGACTGCCAAATTTGGTGGAACGCGCAGCAAAGCAAGGCGCTATATGATCAACTCTTTGTGATCGTCATTGGCGAGGACAAACAGGTTACTTCTCACAAAATATCCGCAGCGAGTTTCTCGATCTTCAGCAAGTTTAAGTGTAAAAAGGATGTTTCCGAGATTGAATTGCCTATAAGAGCCGATCAATCTAAAGGTGAAAACCTTCTCTAGATCAGTCTGTTGCAGAAGAAGAAATCAGCTTGCCCACTGGTAAATCACAGCCTTGCACAGAGGCTGCATATGGAGAAGAGGATCAACAAGATTGTTCTTCTGACAAGAAAATTGTCTCTGAACAAATAGCTGATTTCTCCACTAATCAAGCCAAATACGTGGCTACTGGTTAGATGCATGGGGGGGGGGGGGGGGGCAAGATATGGCCCATGTTCATCCATTTGATCAAAAGAAGCAAGTTCATGATCAATTCAATTGTGACTCTGCTATTGGACGTCATCATGACCATGCAAAGGGTCAAGAGCATGGTCAACATGACCCACTCAATTATCAATCAAGATGGAATATGGTGGCTGGACGTCATCATGATCATGCAAAGGGTCAAGGGCAGGGCCCACCTTACTATCATCAATTTAGCCTTGGCCATGCTGGACGTCATGGTGGAGTTAATCAATTAAGCCATGGCCAACTTAATTATCAATTAAGTTGTGGTCTACAGAAGCCAATCTGTGGCTTTATTAATCAATTGAACTTGAAGTTCTTCATATATTCTTCAAGGCCAAGCGGTGGCTTTAACATATGGGGGAGACACATCTGCAGCCCACGTTGCAAGAATGGCCAAAGTAATTATTCTAGTGGCCAATTTGTCCTTCACGAATGTAAATTCGAGTATCATCAATACAAGTTAATTCTTGTATACAATTATCAAACTCTAAATTTCCTGCAAAAGAAATTTGTTTATGATACTAAACAGTCCATAGAGGCGTCTCAATACGATGCCTGGAAGGAAAATAGAGGCAAACAAATATTTGATATGCCTATTTTTGAAGAAGAGATCGATTCACCACTCTTTGGTGACTCTGAATATGATCTCGATGCGGAGCCAATATATGATGAGTATGATGATAATTATAATTTGATTATTGGTTCCAAAAATCATATGCAGGAGTACAAGTCCTTTGAAGCTCTTGATATGGAGAATTTAGACCAGCAAGTGGTCGTCTATAATGGCCAATCTGTGGCTAATTCTACAAAGACCATGGTCTATGACATAGTCGTTGGTGACAAAGCCGATCTTGGTACACCATCATCTCCAAAATTGCAATTGAAGGTCATGCTTCGCCAACCAACAAGGATACTTGGGGGGCAAGATTACCCCTCTCACGAGCCAAATTCCTCCAAATTCTTCAACGCGAAGTATCTTTGTTCTTTTCCTACAAGCTCTCACAGGAGGGATTTTTACCCTACAAATTTTGATACATCGGAGCTTGGGTGTGAAGCATAGATGGCCTCCCCAGTGATATTGTAGAGGCGGCGAATGGTGGAAACACTTATTTATTTCTGGCGCCGTTGCCGAGGATTGATAAATCTCCATGTAAATCACACCACTATTAAGAAGTTGAGGTTGGTAAGGGGTTGTGAATCATAACGGAATAGGTGAAGTCTCTTTTGTTAATATTGGCCTAAACTCCTTATTGGTGCCTAGTTCAGGTCCCTTAAGGTTAAGGGCGGCTTTTATTAACACTTGTTGAACTGTCTTCACACTTATGACATCTCTCATCTTAGTAAGTATAGCCTATGTGAAATGATGTCTAGAAAGGGGACAATGTTCATGGCAGGTTCTTGAATCCAGAAGTGCGTTCAAATGGTCCTAAACCACTATGTGGGAGTAGTTCATGCCAAAATGGATTCTGCCTCTCTTATTCGCGCTCCCCTACCTGGCTATTTCAGTAAGGTTGTCCAAAGGATTTGAAAGAAAATTTGTGTCTAGGCGACTATACTTGGGCCGCATGTCTAAACCTTGATTCACAATGTTTTATTGAATTCAGCTACTTATTCAATTCATCATTTAAACCCACCATGATTCCATTAGTGCGATCCAAAAATTACTGAGGAGTCTAAACACTGAGGCGGAGTCGATCCAAAAAGCCAGCAAAGTCTTCTCGAGGAATATTTTCACCAAGCTCAAAGAGATTCCTCCTTACTCGGATCTGCCTTGAGAAGATTCCTCCTCACTCGGATCTACCTTGAGAAGATTTCTCCTTACTCTGATATATCTTGAGAAGATTTCTCCTCAAAGAATTTCTGGAGAAGCTATCATTTTAGAGGCCTCTACTGTTTGTTCGCGAAGCATCCCAAAGGCCCACAGGCGTCACAGAAATAGTTAAGCGAAACACTTTGGAGCACAACGAAATCCGCCTCCTAAGCTTCGCAAAAGATCCACCACAAAAAGTAGTTGCATGAAGTCTGCAAATGGAGTGCAGACAAGAGGTGAATTCCGAGCGTAATGACCCCGCGAAAAGTATCAAGAACTTACTATATCTTGATTTGTGGCCGAGATATTTTTAGAGATTAATTTATTAGCCGGTTTCTTCGCGTAAGACATGGGGCTCGAAGGAGTCGTAGACTGTTTCTTCGCATAAGACATGGGGGGAAATTCCAGTGTTCCTACACTCGCGAAGCCCATTCATGAAGGCCTGTTTTTGAGTCCCATAATCATTTCTTCGCTATGCCTAGCAACACTAGGGGGCAACACTACACTATACTAAGCCGAGTCAGCGGCTCCGGAAATTTTTTTGAGCTTTATCTCTTCTTTCGAAGAGAAAACACCTTCGCGGGAAAATAGGGTCGAGCCGTAGAAGTTGAGGCTGAGCTCAAAGGAAGTGCGAGAGCCACCATTGTAGCCGCCCCAGCCACCGGAGTAGTAGCCATAGCCGCCACCTCCCTCGGAAGTAGTCTTCATGTTGCCAAAGATGTCCCCACCGTGCATGGTAAACAGTGGAAGGGTTTCAATCTCCTGGTGATCTTCTACTCGTTGTTCCATGAAAGTTTGTTCTTCATTCATGTCAAAGAAAGTAGTACTAGTACTAGTAGTGTAGGATGAGGAGGAATATGGGTCAACACTGCAGCCAACCCATGACCTAAAATTGTGACTAATGGATCCACCAACACCAGTAGAACTAGTTCCCTCTCCAGCTGAGATTGAACAATCCCTAAAACTCTTCTCCATGTTCATAGATCCATAACCACCATAGTTCCCCATCTGCCCATTAAAAGCAATCACACCAGCTGAAGAAGCAAAAACAGATGCAGAAGAAACCCCTTGACAAATGTTAGAGTACTTGTTGTTCATGTTAATATACTGATCCTCAGGTTTCCAATTGGTACCATTACCATTACCATCAAGCCCTGATCTTTGCATGGGCACATGAACATCCGAAGTGAACCTCTTCTTCTGCTTCTCCAAAGCCCTGTGGTTCCCGAACCAATAAAAGACGTTTTTGCCCTCGATTTCTTTCCGTACCGTTTCAGCTGGAGACAGATCCTCTGAATCTGCTCTACAGTTGGGGACCTAACTTCCTTTTTGTAGTAAAGCTCCTTGAGGATTCTTATATGATCTGTAGTGGGAGTCCACCTGGTACTGCTCTGCCTGGAAAGCCTGTTAGCACTACTCTTGGCTGCTTTGTTGCTTCCTCCATCCTCGGTTGGTTGTTGGGTTTGTGGTTCCATTGGTGATGGGTTGAGAGAATGCGAAAATTGAAGAGTGGTGATGATGAGTAATTAAGAAAGATTGCTATTAGAAATATTGTAGTTGATGAAATGGTTTTGGGATTGGGGATTTGGGTTTATAATGTGGAGGGAGATATAGGCATGTGAGAGTTGTGAAGTTGACAGAGAGGTGTCCGTAAAAAGGGAAGGGACAAAAGAAAGAGGAAGGAAGGGTATTGTTTAGGATCTGAAACTCAGAGGAAGGTTTTTTGCGTGAACGTTCCCATCCACAGAATGCACCTATTTATAGGAACAGGTCATGCAAATCTCCACCCTTGGATGGACAGTTGAAGAGTCAAACTAAGTGTCAGTAAATCTTGATTAAATTGCTCTAAATTTCGGAAAAGAAGGGATTATTGGCGCGTGGGGGAACCGAACGGTTTTCGAGGAGGTAACTGTTCCATTTTCAATATTATCTTCTCACGGTGGAGTTTTCAACAGTTAGTTAATGCGAAGTTAAAAACTCATTAAGAAGATAAAACCAAGAATTTTTGAGTTAGGGCCAGGAAGTGGATCCAAAAGATAAATATTTTCTCAAAACCCTCGCCGCGAGGCTCCTTTTGACGCGGAGCATATTTTAAAAGTTCATATTATTTTTAATATACAACTATGGGGGCCTATATTTGGGGCCTTGCGAGACACAATTATTGGCTTCTCACAGATATTTAAATATCAGGATAAGAAAATATTATTGTATTCATAAAGTGGCTTTGCAGCCAAAAGTAGTACATTCATTACAAAGCCAAAAGTGGCTAAAATACAAAACAGGAATCTTCAGATATCTTCTAAATCTTTCTTCAAACGGAAGCAGTTGAGGAACCAACCATTATCCCAAGGAGGGGCAGACTTTAGGGAAGGAAAAAGAAGAGGAACAGAGCCCCCGCGCCCCCTTCAAATAGAAGCGGCAAAGGAATCCAACATAGGCTTGGCCAACACCATTATCCATGAGAAGGGGAGACTCCAGTGAAAGAAAATGGAGCCTCCAAGCCCCCTCAATTGGAAGCAGCTTTGGAATCCAACGTCAGGTTGAGCCGCACCATTATCTCCTAGAGGAGCAGAGAGTAAAGGAACCAAATATCGGCTTGAGTCTCTGCACCCGCTTTAGCCTTGGTAACCACCATTAGTTGGACGTGAAGTATGGGAACAACCATTCTGTAGCTTGAATCCATTCCTTCAAAGAGTCCATCCCTCCAAGATTCTGTCAAGAAGAGAGAGGGGGAGAAGGAGGTGATAACCAAAGCCCCTTCCATCTGGAGGGCACAACACGGGCCGGGTCCAGAAGGAAGGCAACAGAGGAGGAAAGACGAACCACAAAGTGGCCTTCCTCCCTTCCCCGTTTCGCTCCACGTGTGGGATTCCAACAAAGATGATCTCGCATGACCAGGAGATCCCACACTAATGGAGCTCCCCATGCTTCTTTTCCCCTGAAAGCCTATACATTCCATCCAGGCTATCAAAGGTAAAAAACACGTGGTTGCCTGAGATTAAGCCATAAGGCCTAGTCCAGGCTTGAGATTTCGCCATAAGGCCTAAAGTCTAGAGGCTGAGAATGGTTTCATGAGGCGAAAGTTTGTGAAGAAGGAGAAAGAGAAGCAAAGATTGAAAGGCCATTGTTGAGGATTTGAAACTCAGAGGAAGGTTTTTGGCGTGAACATTCCCATCCCCAGAATGCACCTATTTATAGGAACAGGGCACACAAATCTCCACCCTTGGATGGACAGTCGAAGAGTCAAACTAAGTGTTAGTAAATATTGATTAAAGTTGCCCTAAATCTCGGAAAAGAAGGGATTATTGGAGCGTGGGGGAATCGAACGGTTTTCGAGGAGGTAACTGTTCCATTTTCAATATTATCTTCTCACAACCGTTTTCAACAGTTAGTTAATGCGAAGCGGCGAGTCAATTCTTCGGAGGCAGCTAAGGGAGCGTCCAGTTGGGCTTCCTCCGCGCTGAGCTCGTTGTTCACATGGGCCAAACAAGCTTGGAGATGTCGGATATGGGCTTCTAAATCTAACTTCTGGAGCCTTATCTCCCCCATGCGAGTGGCCCGATCATTCAAGGTGCCGCGAAGAGTCTCCATTTGACTAGCGAGGTTATTCCGTACCACGCGGGCCGCACGAGCTCGAGCCTCCACGGCAGATTGGCAAGCGCGGGCCACGTCAAGGTCTTTCAACAGCTTCTCTATAGTGTCGAGCTGAGTTGGATTGACTGCACGCTCTCGACGAAGGAACACAATGGGTTCCCAGATCCTGGGGAGTTCTTCAGGCTCCAGCCGCCGCTGTCCCAAAAGGTTTCGAAGCTCTGTCTTCGCTAGTTCGTGGCGGTGAAGAGATGGCATTGCACCTTTCCCTACAACCGCAGGGCCAACGTAGTGGCTTGATGTTTTTTTAAAACATGATTAAAACCAATGCGGTTTTAGATGCTAAAGTTGCAGCAAGTATTGTGGGTTCACTTGGTCACATGTCATGATGTCGATAGCCATGATTCAATCATCCTATTCAGCATAAGATTCGCGAAGGATTAAATGGCAGCAAACAGTTTGCTATTCAGCATCTTATTTCGCCAAGTACTGTAGGCCTTGATCAAACTTGATCTAGCCAGCGAAGCGGCTCCAACACCTACATTTTAGAAAATCAACAGAGAGCCAGCGAACATGGCAGATACTTGCTGCTATACACATGGCGAAGCTACCACCAAGGAAGAGAATGATCTTCATTCGCGATCAAAAGTAGTCTCCTTCGCATGGGGGGCACACTAAAGTTTTAATCTCCTACAACCTGCCCAAGTTTCGCCAATTCACTGCATACCAGATACATGGGGGCAATAAAGTTGGCAAAGAAAGTGTCAGTTCATGACAAAGGCAATTCAGATTGTGGCATTCAAGCTTTATGAACTATTTAGAGGCCTATATGGAATCAGTCAAGTAATTTCAGTCAAGCCAATACAAGTGGCTTTGGAGCAACGACGTTATAAGAGCAGTGCTGATTCAAGACCTCTTCAGTCAAGACGAAGACCTTTGACTTCGAGGTCTGGGGGGCAATGTTTGAACCCAAAATTAGCATTTTGGCCTTACAAGGCGTGTCTTGGAGAAATTGAACCAATGCCAGTGGCTCAAGCTATATATTGTCGACAAGTTCGAAATATATTATTTAGAGGCTAAATAAAGCCTACCTGCAGAATTATGGAAGATTATGCAAGCTGCAAGAAAAGGCACGCCCATGCGAATATTCATACTCCATTCAATTAAGGAATATGGCATGCATGTGGGGAAGCATTCAACTACATTTCATGGTGGCCAAGATTGGAAAACCTATCATGATTCCATTAGTGCTTAATTGGAAAACCTACCATATTTCCATTAAATCTACCATAATTCCATTAAACCTACCATAATTCCATTAGTGCTCCTTAATTCCATTAGTGCTTAACCCATCATGCTTTGTTTAATACCAACTACTATGGCTTGATAGCCTATATATAGAGGCTACAACGAAGTAACAAGACACACACAATTCATCAAATAATCTCTACGATTATCCAAGCCTCTCCAGAGCAACCCCTCTCCTTCTCCTACCGGTGACCACACTCCAGTCCCAGAATCCTCAGGAGCCGACTGTCAGTGCCACCAAACCCTCTGTCAAAGTGCTTTGGTCCTAGTCTCCTCGAGAGCCGACTCTAGTACCGCGACCATAACGGTTACGGAACCAGCCAAGCAAGGGTAACGCCCTCGCAAACCAGCCAAGCTAAAGTCACTCTTTTGCAAGTTCTCCCCTCTTCCCAGTGATTTTCGCTCTGCTCGATCTACGACGTCGAGTATCGATTGTGTGATTTTGAAGAAGCTTAGCAAAAGTCCTCACCACGAGGCACAAAGAATCCTGCGACGAGGTTGGTGCTCTCCTCGTCCACAATCGCTCTAAAGAAGTCAGGTCAAGGGACACCCCCGACGACCGCACCTGAACGGTGCTGGCACGCCCACGCAAGAAAAGAGACTGTTGACCAGCTCAAGAAAAACTGGAGCCAAACACTTGGTTAAAAAAGGAAAAAGTTTTCAAGGTATTTTGTATTGATGACTAATTATTCACACATGTATAATTATGAGATTATATATTGATTTTTAATTATGTTTAAAAATTTGGGCGTGACATAAGTTGTGATGTACATTCCTTAGGTGATTGATGGAGAGTAGTCAATACCTTATCTTGTCGTGTGGAAATACTTTATGGAAATACTTTATATCCTGGAATTGTTGATCTTGTCGTGTTGAAAGAGTAATCGTGTTGGTAACATTTGAGTCATGTGGACTTTCTAAATGTTCAATCTAAGACCTTTTGTCACATTGGTGATCGAGGCAATTATAAATATTGTAGGTTTGAACCTCGGCCGAGGCGACAGGCTACGATTCAGTTAGAGCTATAGTCTGTCTGCCAATATACTGCTTGGGGGATAACTTGTGTTATTGTGCTCTTGAGTACATCATACTGCTTGGGGGATGACTTTGTGTCCTCGTGCTCTTGAGTGCATATTTATGAAAGTGAGTTTCGAGTGTTTCTTTCTTTGATTGTCCATGCTGGACTTGAATCAATTTAATGGAGTTAAAAGGGTGATTTCTTGGCTTTAACACGAGTTGTTTGATTTCGTCATTATTTTCCTTTTTCATTTCTATTGTTGATTTTAATGTGATCTCTTGAACTAAACTATATGCAGGGATTACTATGAATTTGTTTGTGTGCCTTTTGGTGATCTCCTGAACTAATTTCTATGTAGGGATTACTGGTTGTATTTAATTTAAATTGTGAGTGCAATTGTGGTTATTTCGGTTTACTAACACGAGCTTGCAAAAACTTACCGGGTTTGTTGTTTCAACCCGGTGCACTATTTCGTGGTGCAAGGGTTATTGTGCAGGTCTGAGTAACAGTCGTCGAAGTTGAGGTTTTGTTTCTGTCGTAGCTTGGATGTAGTTGGGTGCTTTGGTTTTAATCTTCCGCTATGTAGTGAGTGTGGTGGGTGCATTTACTTATTGAATTGTTATTCAGTTTAATTTGTAAACTCTCGGTAATGTAATATGTGACTCTAAAGAACGAGTCGGTATTGATATCGTGTTTCGGATTCGAAATTTTTTGTTCGAAATTTGAGGCGTGACAAATGTGGATCTGGGAGCCGGTCCTGGGACTTTTTCCATTTTTGCCTCAAAACAGCGACTGGTGAAGAAAGGTGAATAGATGGGTGCCTCAAAACATCAAGAGATTTTTTTTATATTTACCAAAATGAAAGCAAGAAAACAAAATGTAAAAATTCTTGTGGCTGTTTTGGAGGTGGCCAACGATGTTTTAATTCAAAGTCATAAGTTTCTTTGTTTTTAGCATTTGGTTCAAGCTTCTGGAGTCCATGAAGCATCATACTCAAAACCCTTGTAGTATGTTCTTGATTTTTGGCCACTATGTAGGCCGACATTTCAACATTCGGACATGTTTCTGAATCACAAAGTTCAGCTTTTACCTCAAATTTTGCTGATTGTGATTTCTCTTGATCAGGTTTGTCTCCAACAATCATGTCAAAATATTCAATTTCTTCAACCAACTGATCTCCGTACTCAACCACATGATTGTCTACTTCTTCCAGCGCACTTGAATGGCCAATTTTGGACTCAATCTTTAGTTCAGCCAGCTGCGGAGCTTCTGGGTCGGCTTTATCTTCTACAACCGAACTAAAAATTTCCTCATCGTATTGGATAAATGGATGAGGTGGATGAGATACCATTGAAACCATATATGCATTTTGTCATGCTCGATATTCTTCCTCGGATTTTCTCTTTCTTTTCATGGACTCTTCCTCATACTTTCACCAATCCTCGACTAGTTTCTCTTTACGCTTTTGAAAGTATTCATCCAACTCCTCTTGGCTCTTGCGAGAGTTTTCATATAAACTTTTTGTACTCTTTTTTATTGATTCAATGATTTTCCAACAATTGTGTTGGTGATTTGAAACCAATTCAGGCCGTGGATTATTGGCCGTATATTCGGCCATTTGATTAGTCCATGTTCCGTCCACGTAACAGCCATTAAAACCATATTGAGATTGAGTCGTTGGTGTTTCTAAACTCCATGCGGCGTGACTATTCAAATCAACAAAACACACTGCATAGCTGTATCCACCATTTGCGTCATACAAGTGATCTTTTGACACTTTTATTAGTCACAAGGCCACCTTATATTTTTTGTCTTCATAAGGCTGAAATAATAGGCACCATTCTGGTCCACACATTCTCTCTCTCTCTCTCCCCTTCAGTCCTTCACAAAGCAGTTCGAGCCTAACCCGAAACATCTGGTTCTCCACAAGCAGGTAAACCTTCGGATCTTGGATCGCGGGTGCAGTGGATTGAGCTCGGATTGAGGTCGGGAGATCCCTTGTTTCGGCTAACGGAGAGAATGAGGTATGTTGTACTCGCGGTCGAACGCCAGCGAGTCTAAAGCGTAGCGCAGCCGTAGTCGAGAAGCTTCAGCGAGCTGAGGTCGTGGATCCGGACGATGACCTTCGACGACCAGAAGCCTGGAACCTCCGGTCTCCACTCTGTAACTTGATTCGGTGAATTCTGGCACTGTTATCCTTGATCTCGTATTAACAAATCATCAGATTAGTCATGCTGTGATTGAAATTGTTCCAGTTTGATAGAATTGTTTCAGTTTGAAATTGTTTCATAATTGTAGGACAGAATGAGAATTGCTGAAGTTTCTGTTAAGAAGGATTGTCATTTTGTTCAGGTGTAGATGGATGAATGTGATGATTACTTTATCAAGTTCTTGAGTTGTGTTTGGTTGAAGTTGAAATCAGAGTAATTTCATTCAAGTAGTGGACATTTTCAATTTATATTTGTTTGATGTTTCATAGTAGGTTCTGTATTGGTTGGGAACAGATTTCTTAGTCATTGTGAGTAGCGTTATTAGTCTTAATTTATGGGATTAGCTTTTGTGTTACTTGGTAGTAGATTTTGTTATTGGTGAGAATAAATTTTTTTGTTTGTTTGAGTAGCTTTTGATGTTATTGAGAGTAACTTTTGTTGTTGATTAGAGTAGCTTTTGTTGGTGGTGATCGTAGTTTTTGTTGTTGGTAAGAGTAGTTTTTGGTGTTGGTAAGAGTAGTTTTAGTAGTTGGTGAGAGTAGATTTTGTTATTTGTGAGAGCAGCTTTCTGATGTTGGTGATAATAGCTTTTGTTGTTGGTAAGCGTAGCTTTTATTCTTGGTAAGAGTATCTTTTGTTGTTGATAAAAGTAGCTTTTAGTGTTGATGACAATAACTTTTCTTACTTAGTCGAAACTCTCACTGGAGTAGCTTTTGTTGTTGTTAAGAGTATCTTTTGTGGTTGGTGAGAGTAGCTTATACTGTTGATGATAGTAGCTTTTCTTACCTCGCCGGAAATCTCACTGGAGTAGCTTTTGTTGCTGGTGAGAGTAACTTTTGGTGTTGGTGACATTAGATTTTATTATCTCGCCGGAAGCTGTCGAAAATCTCAAGAGTAGCTTTTGTTGCCGGTGACAGTAGCTTTTGTGACCTCTCTAGAGGTCGCCGGAAATCTCACCACAGTAGCTTTTGTTACTAGTGATAGTACCTTTTGTTGCTAGTGATAGTAGCTTTTGTGACCTCGCCGGAGGTTGCCTGAAATCTCGTCAGAGTAGCTTTTGTTGTTAGCCACAGTAGCTTTTGGTGTTAGTGACAGTAGCTTTTGTGGTCGCCGGAATTCGCCAGAAGTTGGCCGGAGACCCACCGGAGTTGACCTGAGACCTCGCCGGAGGAGAGAGAGAATGATTGTTGAGTTTTTACTGTAGTGGCATTTCTATAAATATGTTGGTTTTTATATCTAAAATATAACATCTTTTTTAATCCAGTGGCTTTATGAAGGAAAAAACTAGTTGGTGGCCTTATGGCTAAAAAAATATTCAAAGATGCACTTATATGTAATTATCCCATTTTTTTTTGGAGGGGGGGGGGGGACAATAAACCTCTCCGGCGCCATATAAGATCTTTGACAACCTCCTTGGAGACTTTCGGTGAGGTTTCATAAACCTCTATTACCCCCAAATAAAAGTCTATTAGGGGGCAATAGAGGATTATTTGGGGGCCATATTGGTCTATTTAGGGGCAATAAACCTTTTCGACGACCTTTGAGATCTTCGACGACCTCTTTAGGAATCTTCGGCGAGGTTTTCAGAGAAGTCTAATGGGTGGCGGCCGGTAACCGGAATTCGGCGACCAGTGACCAAAATCCGGCGATGTTGGCCAAAATCCGTTTGGCAGAATCATTATGACAAAAGTGGCTATCCTCCTAACTGTTTTGGATGATATCTATGATGCATATGGTACATTTGAAGAACTCGTGATCTTCATAGAAGCAATTGACAGGTTCAATATATAAAAAACTGTAATTGTTAATATATCTATATGTTCAAGAACCCTAGTATGTAAATATTCTTATGATTATGTTTCAAGTGGAATGTCAAATGCATAGATGGACTACCAGACACTATGCCAAAAAAGCAATCAGACGACAGAGCAGATCTGTCGTCTGATGAAAAAAATTTCTGTTGTCTAGTACGGTGCCGTCTCTTGGGGTATCAGACGACAGATTTCCTCTGTCGTCTGATTTTTCAGACGACAGAAGTTTTTCAAGTCATCTGTTGTCTGATTAAACCCAAGACGACAGAAGGTTTTGAAGTTGTCTGTTGTCTGATTAAAATTCAGACGATAGTTATTTGTTGTTTGTAATGACTTATAATAACAGTTTACTGATGTTTGTTTTGTATTTTAATAACAGTTAACTGTTATTTAAACTATCAACACAAGACAATTATTTGTTGTTGTACATTCATTTAAGATACAATTATATGTTGTTATTTTTGTTTTGAGTCAACAAAAGTTTATATATTTTTGACTTTGTTTTTATTGTAAGGCCACAATTTTCTGTTGTTTGAGTGGGAAAATAACAATAGATTTTTCCTGAATTCTGTTGTTCTTACGTAGCTCCAACAACACATTTTGGCTTTGATTTAGTGGTTGCATGGTATTTCAGAGGTCACATTTGTATTCCTATTAGGATGTAATCCGGAAACTACACAATTGGCATATATTATTCAATCTGTCATTACAGTCAACACATACATCCATAACTGTTTCATACATAAACCTAATGAGCATCAGCTCAATAAACTTATAAGGCAAAAAAACTACTATCTGGAGCAACTATACTAATCTAGAGTGACTAAGTAGCAGAAGCTTTAATTTAGCCAATTATGTAACAGCTATGATTCTTGAAGCGGATAATCCTCCAGAGATATCAGCTAATTGAGGCATCAAAGTTTTGAAGAGAAGACTGCCATTGTTCTATATAATTCTTGCAGTCTGCAGACAACACAAACACAGAAATTTAGCAAAATGACATATTTCAAGACCCTAGCTGTTCATATCTGATCTAACAGGTACTTTTATTTAAAGACTCAAACTAAGTATAACACAGAGGGCTAAATTGAGAAGGAATGGAATACAAGAGCATCAAAAACACAAGAGCATCAAGAGTATACCTGGACTCTTTTTTTGTGATACTACAACAATTTTTGGGTTGAAGTCTGGGGATCAACAAAACCTGGAAACAAATCAAATTGAAATCCATAACTATTTGGTTTAGTATTAACCATTGGTCTAATGCCACTGACCACTCCAAAATAAAATTGAAAACAAAATTAGAACTCAGTTGACAAAAGCTATAACAACAAAAAATTGCAGTTGCAGTAGATTAGACAAAATATATATATCTTGGGGTGTCCAGGGTAAATTACTAAGGACACCAAAACCTGTGAGCCACTTCAAACCGCAGCTGCAGGAATGAATAGACCAAAAAATATGTAAAGTGTGTAATTGGGGAAGAAAATGAAGCTAGCTAGTGATGAAGCTTTCTGTCAGACTATGCTATAGAAATGCATCAAAAGTGGACAAGTCAAAGTCAACTATAGGAGCAATCAGTAGAATTAGATAGTGTAGTCTTAAGCCTCTGTTAGTTTAAGTTGGAGACCTCCCATCTCGTTAATCATGCTTAGCCAGTTTGTACAATTAGCATATTAGCATTCCTGTAGTGTCAATTTGCACAGAAGAAGTACAATGTAATGACAATTACAGATCATTATAGAGATTAAAACATAAAATTTGCAAAAATTGAGCAGCACCTATCTATAGAGAGACATCAACTCATATCATCTAAAGCTCTCATATATAAAATTAATGGACACAGAGAAGAACACAAAGAACTATGGCTTATATGTAGACCACATCTAACCTCAGTTTACAGATTATATAGTTGATTTCTAATGTTTAACATGCTTTATTTATTTGATCGGTCCTTTCCATAACCATATGAATGATGTCCGCATCATTCCAATCTTTTACCTCTATTTAAACAACCAGTTTCTACATGAATTAAAAAAAAAAAAAATACCAAGTTCGTTCGTTCTGATGACAAAAACCGATTCAATCTTTTGACTATAGCTGCAAATACACACAATAAATTTATCACTTAAAGAATCAAAACTACACAATCAAACATGAAACAACCCCGAAACCCTCAACTTCCATCCACATTAACAAAACAGGTTAATGTGAAACTCACTACGAAATTCATATCAATCAAACCAGGTTAGTCACTCGCGAAGCATATTTCTAAATTGTAACCACTCTGTTAATTGACTTGTTAGGGAGGAAGGAGACCATGCAATTTCTTAGACTCAATAGTACTACTTCAACATTAACTTACATTTGCCTCATTAGAGGAAGCAAAATTGTTTTTAAAAAAAAGTAATAAACATAATAATAATTCCACAAAATTAAAAGATAAATAAAGGACTGATCTACATACATTATAATAATAGTAGTAGTATTAATGATTAGGAAAATGATAGTTGGCTTACCTTGTGGTCTCCATAATAAGCATGAGTAGGATTAGGATAGAACTGGTGGTGGGTTGGACCCTGGCTTGACAAAGACGACCCATCTGGTGTGGATGGTTCGGACTCATCATCCTGCTGCTGGCACTCCAAGTTCACCCCAAACAGCCTCAATATCCTCGAGTTGCTGCCCGATGACGACGATGGCGTCTGGTTCTGAACAGGAGATCCTGCAATGAATAGCACAAAATCACAATGCGCTTCATGTAATGCAATTTTTTGCACTAATTAGTTCTTCTGGAACCAAAAAAGAGGCACATTTTCTTTCTCCCAAGTAGTAGGAAACTAGGAATTATAGGAAGGTGTTTTTCACGCACTTTCACGAGTTTCACAATAAAAAACACACAACCCCGAAACCCTCAACTTCCATCCACATTAACAAAAAACGTCTTTATGTAATTTAAAATCAAGATTCAATTGTCAATGCCCAGGTCATTAGGAAACTGTCATATAAGGTCATACGAATCCTTAGTTTTTCCCTTAATACTCATATCCTAAACGACCCGGCAGCTTCCATTACATCATTAAATCTGTCTGTAGAAAGGTAGTGTGTGCTGCAACACAAGATGAAAATACTGGAAGCAGAATAACCCTGTCAACTACATGACATAAACGCAGAAAGAATGAGACTTCTTCCACCATTTCACACTAATAAGATCCTTACAGAGACAGAATATATTGTTTCCTACTATAAAAAAATTCATGTAGTTGCAGTATATGTTGGCATAAAATGCACTGAAACAAACGAAACGACCAAATCTTTTCTGCCTTCTGCTGTCTTTTACTGTATCAAAGAGATGAGGAAAGATAATGACAACACCTATAATAATAATAATAATGATGTAACTGAGAAAGGGAGAGAAAGTGATGGCTTCCAAGTACAGAATCATTTTGCCGTAACAAAGTTTATTTGAACCCTTCTCCTTATAATGGCTCCCTTTTATTATTGTAGCTTATTGCATATAAATCTGTACTTCTATGGAATTATTGCTTAGTTGTAGGCATTTAGTACAAATTATCAACTAAAGAACAGTAGCATCTAGTAATGAGGTAACTTAAAAAGATTATGAGTTAATTAGAAAAAGAAGTGGGGGCATTCAGAATCCTTCAAGTTCATGTAGAAGCAGATATTGTACAGTTCAGATAAAGCCGAAGTAAGTACATTATATATATCAACAAAGAGATGACTCAGATGAGTTCATCAAATACAGAACATATTTATCAGAAAACTCCAAGTGTAATGAATTATGATGATGTTTAAGGAAAACATGCTGAAATACTTACACATTGAGAAGAGATGAGCTTTTAGATTCAGGTAGAGTACCATTCAACTTATTGTTTCCAAGAAACCTAATCATGAAGACAGAAATACATGCCTCAATTAGTACTTGAAGAGTACGTTTAGGAGGAATATAAAACAAGTAAGAGGGCTTGAGATATTACAGGATGGAAAGAGAACTCAAGTTAAACAGCGAGTCTGGTATTTGTCCAGTTAGATTGTTGAAGCTCAAGTCCCTGGTAATTAAATAATAATAGAGTTACAAGCCTGAAGGACAAACACAGTCAGTGGTAAAAATTCTGATACAGAAAATACCATTTATAGATGCATCCAATACTAGTGAAATTCATTATAAACAATATAATTTTTTGTTAACCATATAATAGAGAAGGGGATAGCATTGACTTTAGGATATGGTACTCTCCTTTCCAGGTTGGACAATTTGGGTTTACTCAATATAATGTTCTTTAATCACCAAGAAAAACTTACAGCTGAGATAAACTTTGGTATTCTCCAATGTTGGAAGGAATTGAATCAGAAATGTTGTTATTTCTTAGCACTCTGCAGGATGTCAAACCAACTTGTCATATTTTTTGGATGGAGAACAAAAGCATAGAAGTATGATCCAGAAGTTGAGTACTCAAATTTGAGCAAGAAAGATTCTCCTTACAAGACAGATAGAGACTTCATATCCTTAATAAACCCAAGAGAAGAGCTCCCATTGGTAGTAGATAAGTCAGTTATATACCTATTATCACATCACACAAGAGATATTAGCTTTGAAGATATGCTTTAATAAACATAAAATGACAAGTAGATCTAGATACTCACAGCTCTGTCAGAGAAGTCAGATTGGAAAGTGCAGATGGTATAGGACCTTCAAAGGAGTTTCCTTGAAACCTCCTAGCAAAACATTTAGCTTACTATTAGTGGAAAATATATTTTTCCTCCATAAACATTAAGCTTATAAAGCTTAGCTATAAGATGAACCTATTATCATTTAACTGAACTGGAACAAATATAGATATCGAGTATTTATTTAGAGTAGCTTACAAGGAAGTAAGCTTTGACCAATTTCCTATGAAGTTAGGTATACTGCCAGAGAGTTCAACATCTGATGCCCAACTGCAACAAACAAATGTAATCATCTAAGAGATATTACATATAACAAATCTAGTGCATATATCTTAATGCTTTTTCATTTGGCGAAAAGAAACATGTTCATAAATTTCTCACAGTGTCTGCAAGCTTTGTAGATTAGCAAATGTTGATGGAATCTCACCGCTAACTCCAGAACTATCAAGGTAACTGCGAAGTAGACACCAACAGATTATTATAGCTTTATCACTACCATCTTTTTATAAATCTTGAGTTAATAGATGCTGAGCCTTCATTAAAGAACAGATGAATGTTGTTCAAATAAATCAGTTTAAAAAATCATCACGCATGCCTGTCGTTGTAATTGTTCCGTGAATAGAAAGGCAGCAGGGTCTTTGGTTGCAAATTGTACCATCTCCAAAACTGTATTTCCTTTGTTTCCTGCAATTACAACGTGAAAACTATTTCAGGACTCACAACGTAGAAGCAAGGAAGAAGAATTAATGACTAAGTGGATATATGGACTGGAAAACCAACAAGAGTAATCGATTGAATCAATTCAAAGCCCATCAAAAGTTCAAAACAAAATAACACTCCCTGCCTAGCTTCTGTAATAACATCACTTCCCTTTGAGAATAACAGATTAACAAAATAACATCACTTCTCATAATTCATATAATCATATTTATAAACTGAACAATAGAATAAGCCAAGAACTGGGTTTAATCAGTTCCAGATTCAGAGCAATCAATCAAAACCAATCCTAGTAATCAAAACCCACCTAGTAAACTTATCAAAATTTTGAATTAAAGACTGAGATATCGAGTGATGTGGAGAGAGAGATGAAGACCGTCATTCAAGGAGAGACCGAGAGAAGAGATGTGTCGTTGCCCGTCATGCAACCGCCGTCGATCATCGATTTGTCAAGGAGATTAGGAGAGAAATCTGGGTGAGAGAGGACTGGGTTTTAGAAAGGATTGTGAGAGGTCGGATTTTTAGTTTTGAATCAAGGGTATTGAGAGAGGACTGGGTATCAGACTTTCCGTTTAAAGAATGAGAGACGAAGTCTCTTTATTCGTCGTTTTGAATGTTGACCGTAAACTAAATGAAGCAAAATCGAAACTCAATCGAACAAAGACCTAACAACTACATCGAATTTGCAATGAAAAACCCCAAAAAAATTTCCAGAAAAACCCTAAAATGGAACACTGAACCCAATCGAAACCCCTAAACTAAATGAAGCAAAATTCTTACCAATAACCCAATCGAAAATAGAATAGTCCAGCTTCTTCTAATCTCTTGAGTAGCTGGTGGAGAACTCCATTAAGCCGGACTTGAATGCAAACAGTAAGGATGTCGGGGTTGAAGGAGAGATTAGTTTTGGGTAAGGAGAGATAAGATTTGAGAGATGGCCGATTTTTGAGAGGTATAGATAAGTTTTCCTCCAGATGCTATGAGGTACCGAGTGTCTGGTTGGTAAGAGAGTTTTAGACAGAGGTAATGTTTGTGGGAATGAAAAACACGAAGCTAGGTTTTGTGTTATGTCAAAAGAGACTTCAAATAAAAAAAGTCAAACTCACCTTCTTCAAACAACAGAATTTCTTATCTCTGTTGTCTGAATAGTTTTACATTCCCTAGTCACCGATAGGGTTTGGGCATTTGGGAGGGAAAATCTTTAATCTTGTTGGAGGGAAATCTAAACTTTCTGCTAAGAAAATTTTCATCTTTTCAGACGACATTTAAGTGTCGTCTGAGTCTGACCATATCTTCAAAATGAAACAAGCATGGTTTCTCATTGTATTCAGACAACACATTTAATTTATGTGTCGTCTGAGTTTAGTCTGAAACACTCAGACGACAGAAAATGACTATTCTGTCGTCTGAACTCTGTTGTCTGATAGCTTTTTTGGCATAGTGAGATTATTTGAAAATATTCTATCATGAACTTTTGAATCTTTTCAATGAAATTGACAAAGTGATGTCAAAGGAAGGAAGATCATATCGAACTTGCTATGCAATACAAGTTGTATGTAATACATAATAGATTCAGAACATTAAAAACTATTTCTTCAAGTTCACTGACTTATAATATATCTGTGTATATCGCTCAGATGAAAATTTAGGCTCGATCGTATTTCAAGGAGGCCCAATGGTTGCACGAAGGATGCATTCTGAGCATGGAAGGGTATATGCACGCTGCAACAGTTTCTATTACATACAAATTTTCAACGACCATTTCATTACTTAAGATCATTGGTTAGAGCGACCACTATCTAAGATCGAGGTCATGGGTTCGAGTCACCATAGGGGTAGGAGTGAAATCTTTTGATCCTTTTAAATAAAGTGAGAAACGACCATTTCATTACTTGGGATGGGAGATATTGTAACAAAGGATGCATTTGAGTGGTTGTTGAATCACCTGAAAATTGTTAGAGCTTCCAATATCATCGGCTTATGAACAGTACCGGCTCGAGCTGTGCCGACATAGTAAAATGACGATTTTATCCTTTGTCTGTTGGCTTAATTGCGGTTTGCTGTTTGACCTTGGTATAAAACGTGCTGAGCTGACAAACGCGATCCTGTTTCTCTCTCTTCGTTCTTGGCTGAGCTCTGTGTTTCTGTTGTTGATAGAGTGAAAGAGAGGGAGAGAATTGTAGAGAATAGGTTCTGCATGTCTTGATCCTATTTGTTTTCCTTCGATTTAGGCTTTGTTTGCTGCTTGCATATAACTGATTTGAGGTTTCGGTGATGCAGGAGTTTACGGTTGTGAAATTGCGTTTGTCAGAGGCTTGGGTGCAGGGGCGTAACCAGTCATAGGGCTGGTTGGGCTATAGCCCAACCCAGAATCAAGGAGAAAAAGCCCCTAGTATAGGTATTGCCCATAGTACTGATAGTAGCCCACTTAAAAAAAAAAATTATATATATTTTTTTACAATTAATAAAACTTTATTAACTAAAATCAAAATTACATAATTCGGGAATGACCCTGTGTAGCCTCAGTATCACCCAACACACTAGGGATACAAACATTACTCATTTCCCTCTCTTCTACCTCGGTTAAGGGCCTCTCACTCTCGGTGATGGACATGAGCCAAGAAGACCCATCCTCTAACCATAATACACGCCCTTCCTCTCGGGCTACAAAGCTTGCAATTGCATGGGCTGCCTTTATTATTGTCCCGCGACGTATGCTTAACCATAGAGATCTGGAGGTCTCTTAACAGAGTCTGGATCTCTTCCACAATAATACCTTCCACCGCAAAACATTTTTCCTATTTGTTAATAAGCTGCACAGCTCCCAGGCAATCAGCTAGTCTCCACTTCCACACCACGTAAACCTATTTCCTTCACCATCTCCAATCATCCTTTAATAGCTAGCAACTCCGACACCAAAGCTGAAAACGGATACACAATCCCTTGCCCAGCAGCCACCACGATAGCCCCCAATTCGCACCTCACAACAAAACCAACTCCATATCGATTTGAACTATCAGAGGCTGCACCATCATAGTTAAGTTTCAAACAACCCCTCCTTGGAGGCTGCCACCCATACTCTCCGGCCCCACCTCCCATTCTTTCCTTAACATTCACACTCCTCCTACCATGCACATGCAACCTGAAAATACAAGGACAGAATATGATTTTCTGGAAAATGGGGATTGCAGTGCACTGATCAATCCTTACTGGGCAGCAGAAACCAAAAATAATAAACAGAACACCAGATTTTGGTTACGCAGTGAAAACCTCAAATATGAGATTAAAAACACTGCGGGGCTCTTACTCTTGAGAGCCCAAAATAAGAATGATCTTATTATGAAGGATATGTTCTTTTACAGACTTGAATAGCACTAGCTCGGCTACAATGATTAGACAAAATCTACCATAAAGCTCGTCTTCCTTCTTGAACTCCTTCACTTGAACAATCACCAAATCTTGCTCTTCTTTCTTCACAATCTCTCACCTGATCTCAAGGGAGTTTTATGCATATGAAAACATGATCAACAACACTTATACATGGACCAAGTGTTTTGCCTTCTTTGTGAAGACTCAATCTCAAGAAAACATGCAAGACTCTACCAATATTCTTGCGTTCCCAAAAGCCTCTCTCCTAGCCGTTTGTTTTTCCAAGCTATATGAATAGCTGCCGCACACACCAAAACAATCAAAACAGCCTTTTTACCCTAATCCCCTTCTACAAAGAAAAACAAATCTTTTTGTGTTAACAAACTATAAACAATTAAGGAGATCAAATCCTAAAATATTTAGGAAATCAATTACACCCTTTTTCACACAGAAAAATATCTTCAAATAAATATAAGATATTAAACCCATTAAGCTGCAAAGATATTTTCCCGTTTTGTATGGAATGCCAACACACCAAGTTGATCAAAACTTGTACCTACAATCTCCCCCTTTGGCATTCCTATACAAAACATAAATTAGGACAAACTCTCCCCCTCAACAAGTACAGGAGGAAC
Source organism: Rosa rugosa (assembly GCF_958449725.1). Taxonomy (NCBI): domain Eukaryota; kingdom Viridiplantae; phylum Streptophyta; class Magnoliopsida; order Rosales; family Rosaceae; genus Rosa; species Rosa rugosa. The sequence continues at coordinate 40,086,648 of NC_084826.1, read as the reverse complement.
ATCACAACTCTTCATCCATTCATTCCTGAAACATTTCTCACACATTGGTTAAAATGCATAAGATAGAATAACGTTATCACAGTCACACATCTAATTTCTCCCCCTTTTTGAATAGGAATGACAATGGTAACATACGTAGCGGAAACGATGTAGAAAGAGGATGACAAATAGATGGTGCACAGTAGACACTAGCCCAAGTTGAATCAATCAGAGGAAGATAGTCCAAGTATTAATACTTCCCCTAAGTGTGATCATGTGATGAGAGATGCAAGAATGAAATGCAAACACACAATGAGTGGGTTGTATCCAAATGCTAAGAACAGATTTAATTCGCATAGCTTTTCCAACAAGAGCAATACCACTTAACCATAAACAAGAGTGCAACAAAGTAAGTTTACACGAGTGAATTGATTCAGACAATCACAAGGTAAGATAGAGAGTGATCGAGTATTCTATACCTCTTGTTGTGAAGAGTGAACATATCTCAAGATGGGGTGTGTAATATTTGTGGAAACCTGAAGAGCAAAACTCACATACGAAACAGTTTGAAGCACATAATCTTTATTCCCCTTATAACACCGTGTGGGCATGATTTTGAATTTTTTCTTTTTGCCTTTCACACAAAGTAACATTTTTACTCAAGAAGACTATGACCCATGTAACGAGTAGTATGCTAGCAGCTCCCAAGTCAGATGACTTTAGGGTACTAGATGTAACAAGGACATCCCAAAGAGCACATCTACTCGAGTCAATAGTTGCACAATCCACCGGGGTGACCAAACCATTCCCGTTTCTTCCCAATCCTCATATCGTTCGTCACGACCAAAGCCTATTTACTTTGGGAATAGCCTGGCCATGCTCCATAAATCATTCTTTTTTTTTTTTTTTCACGGAGCAGCAAAAATAAGGAAATATTCCGTACAAGAGTATTGAGAATAGGCCAACCAACAAATATAACTTACCACCACTTAGAGTATGTGTGCATGTGAGGATTCAAGGTGATAAAGAATATGTTGTTCAAGCTCACAATTACAGAGTGATGCAAGAGCAAAATCAAAACGTGCTAGACATTTCCACTGCCGAAGAAGAGTCAATAATACGTGAGAGAAAGAGGAGAAAGGCGTGCATCTGTGTACAACTCAGAGTTGTTCATCCCGAGTATAGATATATGAAGGAATTGTGTCCTAAAACAATCATTTTGATGTAATTATTATTGTAATTATTATTATTCAAAAGGGCAAGTTTATTGTTCATTGCTTATACTTAATATTTGATTGAACAAGGTCCAAGGAATATGAGTTAAAGAGAAAGTAATCTAAAGAGTTAGATGTGTGAGACATTTACTCTTTCACACTCTTATCCTAAAAGGTTCCTAGTCATAGGATTATCACTTGGACATTGATAATCCGGAAAGACTAGCACATACTATGTATTCTCAATATGGAGGATGATATGTCTCTTGTCATTTGTGTAGAGACACTAATACAAGTATGTGGGTGCTCTTAACTTAAAGAGTATACTGAACGCGATCATTAGAGTTCTTGTATGGAGTCTTACTTACATGTCAAACTTGAACTCTAAATTGCAATAATACAAATTAGTCCTTTGACCTGAGACACCATAGTTGTCTTATGAGTGAATGGATTATCTCTTGATGATGCAATAACATTGTGTCCCTTAATGGATATAATAGATGCATTCATTGGTATAATCAATTCGGTCATGGAGACATGTGAGTGTACAACAAGGAATCTCTATCCTTAAGTAAATAAGGTGTATGTTCAAAGATGTGATTCAATGAGTCTTTGGCCAAAGCATTGAATGAGATTTAAAAAGGAGTTTTTAATCACATTCTAAGAATCACATAAGAATGAAAATCACATTAGGGGATTGACATATCAATTCCATACCCCGATGATGTGATTTAGAACATAGTGTAAGAGAAGGACCGTATTGTATTGTAATTCCAATTGAATAGGTTCTTTGTCATTCTACATTAACTAGGGTAGTCATGATATGTTGCAAGACGTCACTCATGACTTGTGAAGTCCCCGAGGATTAATAAACATTTATTATCCTAATAACAAGGGAGAATCAAAAATGGAGTTTTTGATTCGTAAACAAAATAGAATGGTTTCTATAAACTTCACTGCCTTGTTAATTAGAACCTAAGAGATCGCACACCATATAAGTGGATCATTGAGATTGTATATGAAGAAGATTAAACAAGAGTTGGTTATGAGCAAATAATTAATTAGATTTATTATTTGAACATAATTAGGATTTTCGGGTAAAACCGAACCTATTGGGCCTAAACGATTGTCGGGTTTTTTGGTGTGGACTTGGGCTTCACTAAATGAGATTTAAATGAAAGCCCAAGACACATTTTTAGTGCCCAATAACATGTATGGACCAGCCAAAATATTGGCTTTATGAAAGTCAATATTTTTCTTTTAGTAATTGGAGTTATTTCCTATTATATAAAAGGGAAAGCATGGACAAAGAAAAGTGAGTGTCTCCACACTATTATTTTCAGATTAGAGAGAGAGAAAGAGAGTTCTCTCTTGGTCCATTTTTCAGAAATTAAAGGAAAGAAGAACACTTGCATAATTTCTTCTTTTCTTTCATCTTTCTTCATCTCTTGATTCACTTGGTGAAGATCCTTAGAGGCCATATATTTTTGTGGCTTTACTTGTTACATCAAGGAGGAGATTACAAGCACAAGAAGGAGTATAAGAAGGAGTTCTTAATTCAAGGTGCTTCAAGGTGGAGGAAACACACACAAGGAGAGATCAAGGAGAGGAACTTTGGTGGTTCACTTGGATCGGATTAAAATCACGCTCCAAGGGTGAGTAGAACATAAACTCCCTCTTTGTTCTTCCTTACCATGCATGCTATGTTTATATACATATCACAATAAGCCAAGATCATGGGTTAAAGGAATGGATTTTATGTTTAGTTAGTAGTTTAATTGTTAAACTTATTCCGCACTAATTAAAAAGTTTTGAAATCCATCCATTCCTTCAATTGGTATCAGAGCCATTGGCTTAATTTTGATATGTTATAAACATGGCTAAGTATGTTTGTTGATGTGATTTTCTTAAGCTTAGAGTAATATGTAATTTAGATCATAAAATTTGCTTTATCATAAAAGTTATGAAGCATATGATGTAAGGTAGATTTTATGATAGCAAGAAAAGGTTTCTAGAAATTACATGTAAGAAGTGGTTTAAGTTTTATGAAACTTTAATGCATATGAGATATGTATTAAGGGGTTCTATATGTTTCTTAATTAAAATGTTAATCTTAGAAACATGTTAGATGATATATGCTTTAGGGGATGCATGTTTTGGCTTCAAAGATGAAGTAAACAAGTGTTCAATGGAAGAACATAAAGCTGGAATTTTATTTCCAGCTTTTTGGAATATCTCTAAACTAGTTGTGAACTAGCTCATTTTTCCATGGTGTTTGCTCTCACTTTTGATCCATAAATTCATGAATTGTTATTTACCTAATAGTTAATGATGACATAAAATCATTTCCATGTTTCTCTCACCAAATAGTTGGTAGAGTTAGTCATCTTTATTATTAGTTTGTTTAAATAACTCTCCAAAAGTTGGTGATACATGATGTAAAACATTATCTCTAAATCACTCACCAAAAGTTGGTGATGCATGATGTAAAACATTATCTCTAAAATCACTCACCAAAAGTTTGTGATACATGATGTAAAACATTATCTCTAAATCACTCACCAAAAGTTGGTGATGCATGATGTAAAACATTATCCCCTAAATTACTCACCAAAAGTTAATGATGCATGATGTAAGACATCATCTCATAAATCACTCAACTAATTTACTTGCTTAAATTAAAGTAATTTAGTGGTTAACTTATTTTGATTGAGTTAAATATGCTTGTTTAATTAACCTTATTAATCTTGGTTAATTAAAGGATGATTATGGACTATGGCCTAATATAATTGAGCATGAGATTGGCCGACTATTCATTTTGAATGAATGTGGTTATGTAATTAAAGTAGTTAATTCATTTGGGTTATGTAATTAATTTGATTAATTCATTTGGTTGTGTAACTAAGTAGCTTATTTAATTTATTCAAGTTTGATTAAATTTAAATGGGAGCTTGTATGCCCCTTATCCACTCTTGTAATCGAAGATGGAGGCACATGATGATGATCCAAAGAAGAAGTTTGAAGTCATCAAGCCTTGAAATAAGTTCAAGTGCAAAGTGTAATAGCTTAGCTTAGTTATTTAATTTTCGTAATCGTTACGCGTAATTAAAATCAACCACCCAAACATGACCTTGATCCAACATATTGGCTCATGTTGGATCAAACAACAAGTCCATAATCATCCTATGTGACCTATTATAATTGCATGTTCGTTGCACTTGATCAAGTAATTTTATACTTCCCATGATTCCATTTGAAAAATGTTTTTGATGAAATCAAATTGTTTTTCCGAAAAACAATTAAGTGGGAGTATTTTATTATAGATCAAGTATAATGAAAATGTGATTGCATTAGGATCAAAGCAAATGCAATGTGATTGTTATTAATGAGATTATTAAAGATGAGACCTTAAAATTCCCTCAAAGTGATATTAAGTTGAAAAACGAAGAAGACATTATGAATGCTTCTTTGTGGCCTTCCAACATTGTAATCTCCTATTAGATGTTCTTACATGTGAATATCATTCCGAACGGGGGTATTTCTTGCTAGGAGCATTAAAAAGAGGTTATTCAACATTTGATGTTGTAAGGTAGGGACAAATCTTGGTCAATATTCTATTATGATGAGATTTAATTTTTGATCCCTATACTTACATGAGATGATGGGTATAGCTTAACTAGAGTAATTTATCAATATCCTATTATGGTGAGACTTACTTACTTTAGAGGCCAAAGTTATGGATATTCACATTTGATGTGATTGGATAAGAGTATCCTCTCATGGAAATTAAGTTGACCTATAGTTCTATTATGATGCGGTTGGCTTAATGAAAATGAGTCTTCCATACTCACTAAGAGTTTTAATTTATACTCTCGAATTCCTTGAGGGATTTGGAATTTGTTAAAATAGTGAGAGGGTGCCATTTGATTCTTAAGACCCGAGTCACTTGGTTTTAAAATCAATCTCACTTCTTTTATTTTATGTTATGTAGACTGCAATATGTCAGGACATCCTATCACCAAAATTCTCAATGAAAATCGTCTTGAGGGCCCAAACTTCAATGACTGGCTCCGCAATTTGAAAATTGTATTGACATTCGATAAGATCGCTTATGTCTTACAAAATGCACCTCCTCACACTCCATTGGCTCAAGATGCAACCGATGAGCAACGTGTTGCTTATCAAAAGCATAAGGATGATGACACGCAAGCTAAATGTGTTATGCTTGCATCCATGAACTCACAACTTCAGAAGCAACATGAGAATATGGATAGCGCCAGTTCTATATTACTTCATCTCACTGAATTGTTTGGTGAGAGAAATAGAAATGTGCGATTCACAGCTGTCAATGAGCTTGTTAAGACAAAGCATGTGAGGGGTGCTCCTGTGCATCAACATGGTCTAAAAATGATAGGCCTTATTGAGCAAATTCAAGACCTTGGATTTGCACTTGATGCGGAGCTAGCTCAAGATCTTCTTCTATCCTCCCTAGATGATTCATTTTCTCAGTTCATAATGAACTATAATATGCAACAAATGGATCATAGTCTTTCTGATCTTCTCAATATGCTGGTAACAGCTGAGAAGCAAATCAAGAAAGAGAGTGGGAGTGTGGCCATTGTCGCTTCTTCTTCCAAGTCCAAAGGCAAGGGCAAAGGGAAGAAGAAACAAGTGGCAAAGCCTAAAGGAGCAGTCCAAAAGAAGAAGAAGAAGGAACAAAAGGAACCAAAAGGTGTTTGTTTCTTTTGCAACAAGGATGGGCATTGGAAGAGGAATTGCAAAGCTTATCTTGCATCCTTGAAGAACCAGTCTTCAACAGCAGGTATGATCAATGTGATTGAATCAATACTTACAGTTAATAATACTTCCACTTGGATAATTGATTCAGGTGCATCTCACCATGTTTGCACTTCGTTGCAGGACCTAGTGGGAGCAAGGAAGCTTAAAGCTGGAGAAATCACCCTACGTGTTGGAAATGGCACAAGAGTTGACGCCAAAGCCGTGGGGACTTATATTTTGAAGTTACCATCAGGAGATACATTGGAGTTAAATAATTGTCTTTATCTTCCTATATGTATAAAGAACCTTATCTCCATCTCCATGCTTTTGAAGGATGGTTATAGAGTAGTTTTTGATAAACTAAGTGGTTTTGTATCTATTAATGAACGCATGATATGTCATGCTAATATTATTGATGGTCTCTTTCATCTAGCTTTAGATGGTAGTATTAATTGTATGAAGGAAAATGCTTTGGGATCTAAGAGATCTCGGGAAACGGTTAACCCCATTAAGATGTGGCACCTTAAGCTTGGTCATATTAACCAAGATAGAATTCACAAATTATCCAAAAATGGATATTTAGAGTCGTTAGGATCTGATCCTATGCCTACTTGTGAGTCTTGTCTAAAAGGAAAAATGACCAAGTCACATTATGGTGGACAAAGAACAAGAGTTAAAGAACTCTTAGGCCTAATACATACCGATGTATGTGGTCCCATGTCCACTATTAGTAAAGGTGGATTCTCATACTTCATAACTTTTACCGATGACTATTCTCGGTTTGGATATATATACCTTATGAAGCACAAATCTGAAGCCTTTGAAATGTTCAAAGAATTTAAAAATGAAGTTGAGAAACAAACCGACAAGAGTATTAAGGCTCTAAGATCCGATCGAGGAGGCGAATACTTAAGCAATGAGTTTATTGATTATCTCAAACAAGAAGGCATTGTTTCTTCATTAGCTCCTCCTGGAACACCACAACTCAATGGTGTCTCTGAAAGGAGAAATCGAACTTTGTTAGACATGGTTCGTTCCATGATGAGCTATACTGATTTACCTATATCCTTTTGGGGATATGCACTTCAAACAGCAATTTATTTGTTAAATAGAGTGCCTTCCAAGTCCGTCCCTCTTACACCATATGAGATGTGGCATGGGAAGAAACCAAGTCTCAATCATATTAAGATTTGGGGTTGTCCAGCTTATGTCAAAAGACTAGAAGCAGGCAAGCTTGAAGCTAGATCAAGCAAGTGTTTATTTGTGGGATATCCTAAAGATAGTTTAGGATATTATTTCTATCAACCTGAAGAACAAAAGGTGTTTGTTAGCAGGAATGCCACTTTCCTTGAAAGGGACTATGTCCTTGATGGAAATGTTGAACAAATGGTAGAACTCAAGGAAGTGTCCAACAAGCCACAAACTAACACTTCATTTCCCGTTGAACAACTTCCTGAACCAACTATAACACAAACTCCAAGAATATCTAGTAGGATCCGGATACCTCCCAAGAGGTATGGTTTGTGTCATGAAAGCCTTGGGGAGTTAAATCTCCTTGGTGACAATGAAAACCTGCATGATCCTTCTAGTTATAATGAAGCAATGTCAAACGTTGACTCAAAGAAATGGCAAGAAGCCATGGAATCCGAGATTGACTCTATGTATACCAATCAAGTCTGGACTCTCGTTGACCCTCCACCTGGTATTAGACCAATTGGAAACAAATGGGTCTTCAAGAAAAAGATAGGCTCAGATGGTAAAATAGAAACCTACAAAGCTAGGTTGGTGGCAAAGGGCTATAAGCAAAGAGAGGGCATTGACTATGAAGATACGTTCTCTCCTGTTGCCATGGTTAAATCCATTCGGATATTATTTGCTATAGCTGCTCACTATGATTATGAGATATGGCAAATGGACGTAAAGACTGCCTTTCTGAATGGCAACCTTGAGGAAGAGCTTTATATGGATCAACCTGAAGGCTTTGCGTCTAGAGATGACATTCATAAAGTGTGTAAGCTTCATAGGTCCATCTATGGACTCAAGCAAGCTTCAAGGAGTTGGAACATCCGTTTTGATGATGCAGTCAAATCTTTTGGTTTCACACAAAACATGGATGAACCTTGTGTTTACAAAAAGGTCAGTGGGAGTGCTGTTGTGTTCCTTGTACTTTATGTAGATGACATCCTACTCTTTGGGAATGATGTAGGAATGTTATCTTCAATTAAAGTTTGGTTGTCCAAGACCTTCCTTATGAAGGATCTTGGAGAAGCTGCCTATGTACTAGGAATAAAGATCTATAGAGACAGATCAAAAAGATTAATTGGATTATCTCAATCCTTGTACATAGACAAAGTGCTGAATAGATTTCACATGGAACAATCTAGGAAGGGTTTTCTGCCTGTCAGACATGGCATTCACCTTTCTAAGAAAATGTTCCCACAAACGATTGAGGAAGTGCAAAAGATGAGCAAGATCCCATATGCATCTGCAATAGGGAGCCTCATGTATGCGATGCTATGCACAAGACCTGATATCAGTTATGGCGTAAGCATAACTAGTCGATATCAGTCCAATCCAGGTTTAGAACACTGGAATGCTGTTAAGAATATCCTTAAGTACTTGAGAAGGACTAAAGATTTATTCCTCGTTTATGGAGGTGGTGATTTGCAATCAGAGTTGCAAGTGGAAGCATACACAGACTCAGATTTTCAATCTGATGTGAATGACAGAAAATCCACATCGGGGTTTGTCTTCACCTTGAATGGAGGTGCAGTAAATTGGAGAAGCTGCAAACAAAGCGTTACTGCAGATTCCACTACTGAGGTAGAATACATTGCAGCTGCAGAGGCTGCAAAGGAAGCAGTTTGGATGAAAAAGTTCATCACTGAACTTGATGTTGTTCCTACCATTGAGTCACCGATTCCACTTTACTGTGACAACAATGGGGCAATTGCTCAAGCCAAGGAACCAAGGTCTCATCAAAAATCCAAACACATCGAAAGACGTTTCCATATCATAAGGGAGATTGTTAATCGTGGAGACGTTAACATTCTCAAAGTAGCATCTGTTGATAACATATCAGATCCATTCACTAAGCCTTTATCACAAGCAAAGCTAGAACAACATCTTGAGAAGATGGGTGTACGTTTCATGGCTGATTGGGTTTAGTACAAGTGGGAGATTGAAGGAATTGTGTCCTAAAACAATCATTTTGATGTAATTATTATTGTAATTATTATTATTCAAAAGGGCAAGTTTATTGTTCATTGCTTATACTTAATATTTGATTGAACAAGGTCCAAGGAATATGAGTTAAAGAGAAAGTAATCTAAAGAGTTAGATGTGTGAGACATTTACTCTTTCACACTCTTATCCTAAAAGGTTCCTAGTCATAGGATTATCACTTGGACATTGATAATCCGGAAAGACTAGCACATACTATGTATTCTCAATATGGAGGATGATATGTCTCTTGTCATTTGTGTAGAGACACTAATACAAGTATGTGGGTGCTCTTAACTTAAAGAGTATACTGAACGCGATCATTAGAGTTCTTGTATGGAATCTTACTTACATGTCAAACTTGAACTCTAAATTGCAATAATACAAATTAGTCCTTTGACCTGAGACACCATAGTTGTCTTATGAGTGAATGGATTATCTCTTGATGATGCAATAACATTGTGTCCCTTAATGGATATAATAGATGCATTCATTGGTATAATCAATTCGGTCATGGAGACATGTGAGTGTACAACAAGGAATCTCTATCCTTAAGTAAATAAGGTGTATGTTCAAAGATGTGATTCAATGAGTCTTTGGCCAAAGCATTGAATGAGATTTAAAAAGGAGTTTTTAATCACATTCTAAGAATCACATAAGAATGAAAATCACATTAGGGGATTGACATATCAATTCCATACCCCGATGATGTGATTTAGAACATAGTGTAAGAGAAGGACCGTATTGTATTGTAATTCCAATTGAATAGGTTCTTTGTCATTCTACATTAACTAGGGTAGTCATGATATGTTGCAAGACGTCACTCATGACTTGTGAAGTCCCCGAGGATTAATAAACATTTATTATCCTAATAACAAGGGAGAATCAAAAATGGAGTTTTTGATTCGTAAACAAAATAGAATGGTTTCTATAAACTTCACTGCCTTGTTAATTAGAACCTAAGAGATCGCACACCATATAAGTGGATCATTGAGATTGTATATGAAGAAGATTAAACAAGAGTTGGTTATGAGCAAATAATTAATTAGATTTATTATTTGAACATAATTAGGATTTTCGGGTAAAACCGAACCTATTGGGCCTAAACGATTGTCGGGTTTTTTGGTGTGGACTTGGGCTTCACTAAATGAGATTTAAATGAAAGCCCAAGACACATTTTTAGTGCCCAATAACATGTATGGACCAGCCAAAATATTGGCTTTATGAAAGTCAATATTTTTCTTTTAGTAATTGGAGTTATTTCCTATTATATAAAAGGGAAAGCATGGACAAAGAAAAGTGAGTGTCTCCACACTATTATTTTCAGATTAGAGAGAGAGAAAGAGAGTTCTCTCTTGGTCCATTTTTCAGAAATTAAAGGAAAGAAGAACACTTGCATAATTTCTTCTTTTCTTTCATCTTTCTTCATCTCTTGATTCACTTGGTGAAGATCCTTAGAGGCCATATATTTTTGTGGCTTTACTTGTTACATCAAGGAGGAGATTACAAGCACAAGAAGGAGTATAAGAAGGAGTTCTTAATTCAAGGTGCTTCAAGGTGGAGGAAACACACACAAGGAGAGATCAAGGAGAGGAACTTTGGTGGTTCACTTGGATCGGATTAAAATCACGCTCCAAGGGTGAGTAGAACATAAACTCCCTCTTTGTTCTTCCTTACCATGCATGCTATGTTTATATACATATCACAATAAGCCAAGATCATGGGTTAAAGGAATGGATTTTATGTTTAGTTAGTAGTTTAATTGTTAAACTTATTCCGCACTAATTAAAAAGTTTTGAAATCCATCCATTCCTTCAATATATTAGTTGCTATGTAGTCTTTAGAGGTGGTGTTGACATCCTAGAAATGTCCAGTGCTACTGAATCCCCAGATAGGCCCTGAAGGAACAAAATGTGCTGCACCTCCTGGATCTTGATCCTCATCAAAGTTGATTCCTCCAATGGTGGTTGCTTTACCACCACAATTGATATGCAATGAGTACTGATCTGTCAATTAAAAGGAGGGGAAAGCAAAAAAACCATATGAATTTAAATGAAAATTGTTATGAACCATTTCTGTGACTACATATGCAAATGCAAATGCAAATTTATATTACATGCCATATTCTATTTTGAAAAATAGTTATCTATTGAAAAAAGGAAACTGCAGTTGGATAACTAAAGTATTTACATCATAATCATTTTCTGAACCTAAGTGGAAAATGGTACCTTTTGGACATGGAGTGCTCTTCAGGCACTCTGCATATAATCTGGATGGTGTAGTACAAAATCAGTTCATGTAAACTTAAAGTTAAAAAAAATGATTATAAAAAATGAAAATATCTTCATTGTTTAAGTAAAATAGATTCGAGAGAGATTGTAGAGAGAATTGTAATCATATTATTGAGCATATGAGCCCTATATATAGGGATTACAAAGTACATATTCTAATGTTACAAGGAATACTAATCCGAGTAGGATTAGGAATTCTAGAACCTTCTCTCCTATTACTACTCCTAGTTTGATTAGGCACACACAAAACTGATTTTCCTTCAACACTCCCCCTTGTGCCGCTCAAACTTGGTGGTGACGCTTCATTCGTTGCCTCGTTAAAAACTTTGCTCGAGTGAAAAACCCTGTGGGACAAAAACACGCTCGAGGAGGAGAAAAAGAGTACAACACATCCTCTACTCTTCAAGATCGAACATGTAGACATCATAACTCCCCCTGATGTCGATATCTCCCCCTGATTGCTACAATCGTGGGAGTTCGGATAACTTTCTCAATCCGATGTTCTTCACATGTTTCTCAAAGGTGGATTTAGGTAACGACTTAGTAAATAAGTCAGCTACATTATCCTCTGATCGGATTTGATTTACTTCAATCTTTAGAAGTGATTGTTGTTGCTGATTATAGAAGAACTTAGGCGATATGTGCTTGGTGTTGTCGCCCTTGATGAAACCTAACTTCATTTGTTCAATACAAGCTGTATTATCCTCATAAATGCATGTAGGTTTATCCGTGGTAGACTTCAAACCACAACTTCCTTGAATATGTCTAATTACAGACCTTAGCCATATACATTCACGCACAGCTTCATGTAGACCAATAATCTCTGCATGATTTGAGGAAGTAGCAACAAGGGTCTATTTTGTAGACCTCCAAGATATCGCAGTTCTTCCCATGGTAAAGACATAACCCGTTTGGGAGCGACCTTTGTGAGGGTCAGAGAGGTACCCTGCATTAGCAAAACCCATCAAAATATTGTTGTCATTTTGATGGAGGGGAGTAGGGTGAGGCCGGCCACCATGGGTGGTGGCGGCGCTGGCGGCGACAACATGGCCGGTGGTTATGTTATGGTGGACGGTGGCTCCATGCTTAATGGGGTTCGATCCCATTTTTCAGTCATTCCTCTTCTCTCTGTAGGGATAAAATAGGCCCATATCAATCGTACCTCTTAGGTATCGAAAGATTGTCTTTATACCAATCCAATGGCGGCGTGTTGGCGCAGAGCTATATCTAGCTAACAAGTTCACTGCGAATGAGATGTCCGGTCTTGTGCATTGAGCTAAGTACAATAATGCGCCTATTGCACTTAAATAGGGCACTTCGGCCTCTAGTAATTCTTCGTCCTCATCCTTTGGACGAAACGGATCTTTTCCGGGCTCAAGACTACGACCAATCATGGGAGTACTCACAGGCTTTGCTTTATGTTCATTAAAGCGCCTTAGGATTTTCTGAGTATTTGCAGACTGATGGATCAAAATCCCATCACTACGGTGCTCGAGTTCTAAATCGAGACAAACCCGTGTTTTCCCAAGATCTTTCATCTCAAATTCGGATTTCAAATATTTAACAGTTTCCTTTAACTCATCTAGAGTTCCAATTAGGTTCTTGTCATCGACATAAACTGCTACGATTGCAAATCCGGAACTTGTTCTTTTAATGAACACGCATGGGCATATTTCATCGTTAATATATCCCTTTCCAATCAAGTAGTCACTTAGACGGTTTATACCACATCCGTCCGGATTGTTTTAATCCATATAGTGAGCATTTTAATCTTATTGAAAACGCGCTCCGTGGTTTAGAGCCACTTGATTTGGGTAATTGAAGTCCATCTGGAACCTTCATATATATCTCTGAATCTAGATCCCCATAGAGATATGCTGTAACCACATCCATAAGCTGCATGTCAAGTTTTCGGAAACTACCAAACTGACAAGGTAGCAGAACGTTATTACGTCCATTATGGGAGAGTACGTCTCCTCATAGTCGATTCCAGGGCGTTGTGAGAAACCTTGCGCCACGAGGCGGGCTTTATAACTAAACACCTCATTTTTCTCATTACGCTTTCTAACAAAGACCCATATATGGCCAACAGGTTTTACATCTAGGGGTGTCTGCGTTATAGGCCCAAATACCTGTCTCTTTGCTAGTGAATCCAATTCAGCCTGGATCGCATCTTTCCATTTAAGCCAATCCACTCTTCGTTGACATTCTTCGACAGAGCGAGGTTCGATATCATCATATTCTATGATTCCTTTTGCAACATGATATGCAAATGCATCATAAATTGCCATAGAATTTCTATCCATCATCTCATGTACACTAGTGTAATTCATGGAGATCTCTCTATTCTCTGGAATTGGTTCTGACATTGGAGCGTCCCCCAATGATGTCTCTTGGACATAACCATAATCCGGAATATTCTCATGAGATAGATTATTTACATCGATGATTAATGGATTATTTTGTGCCAAACTCGCTTTCTTTCTTGGGCGAGAATCCATCGAACCTATGGGCCTCCCGCGCTTCCTGGCAGGAGCCATGGACCTAGCCACAACGTCACCATCACTGTGAGGGGGGATGTTGGCACCACGCTCAGTTGCCCTTGAGATGGCGTCATGTCCTCTAATTTTAGGGACATCAATCCTTGCAGACACGTTTGCAGCAGGTATGTGTGATCTCGTCACTTTAGCGATATCAGAAAACGCATCAGGCATCGATTCTGCTATGTTCTGAAGATCGAGAATTCTCCGCACTTCAATTTCGGACTGTGCGGTTCGGGGATCAAGATGAGACAGAGTGGGGACAGACCACGACAATTCCTGTCGTTCCTGTTGAACATTTATGTTCTTATCTCCCCCTAACGACGGGATGACTGTCTCATCGAAGTGGCAATCCGAAAATCTAGCGGTAAAGAGATCGCCTGTCAAGGGTTCTAAATAGCGGACAATTGTTGGGGAATCATATCCAACATAAATGCCTAATCGTCGTTGAGGACCCATTTTGGTGCGCTGTGGCGGCACAATAGGCACATAAATTGCACACCCAAATATGCGTAAGTGTGAGACATTAGGCTCATACCCAGTCACCATCTGGGACGCAGAAAAGGGTTGAGTGGCAGTAGGCCTCATACGAATAAGCACAGCTGCATGCAATATTGCATAGCCCTAAGCAGAAATAGGAAGATTGGTGCGCATTACCAATGCCCTAGTGACCATTTGTAGTCGTTTAATGGCGGCTTCTGCGAGACCATTTTGGGTGTGAACATGAGGAACTGGATGTTCAACTTCAATCCCAATGGACATGCAATAATCATCAAAAGTTTTTGATGTAAACTCCCCAGCGTTGTCTAATCTTATAGACTTAATAGGATGATCAGGGTGGTGAGCCCTTAACTTAATTATTTGTGCTAGGAATTTAGCAAATGTAGCGTTCCTTGTGGACAATAGCATGACATGTGACCAGCGTGTCGATGCATCAACTAACACCATAAAATATCGAAATGGTCCGCATGGTGGTTGAATAAGTCCACAAATATCACCTTGGATTCTTTGCAAGAATGGTATATTTTATTTAGTGTGCTTTGCATAGGACGGTCTCGATCCTAATTTTGCTAAAGAGCAGGCTTTGCAGGACGAATGATGGGCTTTAGAAACAACCATTGAGGATTTTGGTTGAGCCACAAAGTCACAATTGACTGTAGAAGCAAAATTTGGAGTAGAAAAAGCATTGGTGGCGTCAATGCCACCCTGAGGCCGCAGGGGGACGAAAATCCGGTTTTTACTTCTTTTCGTTCTGAAAAATAGATGTCCGTGTGAAGTCTTTAATATACGGATCATCATATCACGACTTGGGTGTCCAAATGGTCATGCCAAAGCCTATATGTGTCAGAATCCCATAAATCATCTCTCATAACATGATTGGATTCAATTATGCGAATAGTGGTTGCATACAACCCACTAGATCGACACATAAGTTTCTCTAAGACTCTTTTATGTCCGTAGTCGTTAGAGGTGATGCAAAGGAACTCTTGTCCATTCTCACAATGTGTTTCCACATGAAAACCATTGTCTCTTATATCTTTGAAGTAATAAAGTTCGAAAAATAAATCTACGACATGAGATAAAATAAATCGATACTTTATTAATAATAGCCAATGATTACACATCAAAGTTTCGTGACCAAAATCTAATCCATAAAAAAATCAAATCGTAGACAAATCGTAGTCACTCTATCCGTTTGGTAACTCCAATCAAATATGACCAGGGAAGTAGAGAGATGTCGGTGGAGCGAGGCTCTCTTAAGTAATCTCAATTACTTTCCTAGACATCATACTTAATTCGATGCGCCACATGAGAAAGAGTTAATACAAAATGTCATTTATTGACTAAGGCATATTGCCATTACATAATTCTTGGAAAAAATAAAAGACTGTTCTAAATAAAAATCTGCGGCATTTTGTCTTCATCGCCAGATTTAAAGTCTTTGTGAACTCAATGTCTTGATCACCATGATGCGACTACCTTTGTAGGTACATTGCAAATTCAGGTCCATTGATCAGACGTTCCATATCAAAAATAGACACCATAAAGAGGATTCTCCCTTGATTGAGGCGCATTGGCGCAATATGCGTAGTCCCTAGGACTGGTGGCGTTGGAAAATGATGACCATGGCCAACGTTGGCTCCATGATTTCCAACCCTTCATCCCTCAAAATCACGCCTCCTAAGGTTGTGTGATTGTCGCCTTAGGCGATTACCTTCTTGAGCATTTCGATCGTATGGATCATGACGTCGATGGCGACTTTCTCTAGCCAAAGGACGATGCTCTTGATGGCTATCTTGAAGCCTATCAATTTCTCTTTTCACAAGCTCGTTGCCATGTCTTTCAGCAGTGGCCATAGCTTCAATAAGCTGTTGAAAACTTGTGATCCGTCTAGCATTTACATGAGTCCGAAATAAATTAGAGGACCTCATAGCATGGACGGGGAAGGTATTGAGGGTTTTCTCAATCAATTGGTCTTCTGTAATTGTTTTTCCACAGAGACGCATCGTCGTTTTGATGCGGTGGGCTTCCGAATAAAATTGCATGACAGTGTCAAATTCAGAGAAGCGAAGATCATTCCATTCTGCTTCTAAATTCGGAATGATGGAGTCACGAACATTGCCATATCGTTCGCGAAGCGCTTGCCAAAGCTTTATGGTGCTATCCTCATTTATGAACTCAAACTGTAGGTCACTATCCATGTGACGTTTCATGAAGGCAAGTGCCTTGGAATTATCTTTCTCAGTTTGAGGGTCTGGAGCTGTTTCTATAGGACAAAGCTCTTGGATTGTATGCAATAAATCTTGGGCAGTAAGATGGGTCACAATGTCAATGGCACAGTCTAAATATCCTTTGCCTGCATAATCCAATGGAACAAAATCGAGTTTGTTCGTGTTTGACATCCTAAAAGATGAAACAAGAACAAGTTAGTTTCGGAGTCAATGCTTCCACGAAAACTAATAATAAGATTTCCGAGCTAAGCTACCAAGAAATCGATTTCCAAGAATATTTGGATTAGACCGAAACAATGATGTTTATATGGTCATAAATCGATGCTTGCGGACGCTCTTAGTCCGAAGTCTTACGAACGCTCTTAGTTCGTTAATTGCGTGAATCCCCACGATTCCGCTTTCTCAAGAATCGAACCCACGTTATAAGAAAGGTGGGATGTAGAAGAAGGGAGGTTGCAAGTCCCCGAAGAAAAAGAAGGAGAAATTAAAATTCAGAAAGCAGCAACTTTAATTTAAAAACTTGTTGAAATTCGGAACAAATTCTCTTCTGAACAGCTTGTACTTCGATTGGTGTACAGGTCTCAAAACAACTCCGATAAGGCTGAAATTCGGAGGTCAGATGGAAGAGACAGAGACGAACAACTTTGATGAAGAAAGGATTTTGATCTGAGGTTCCAAAATAGACGTTTCGGGGCTTGTAAGCAGACAAACGTGCACAGGAAAGGAGAAGGATGCAGTTGGTGTGCGTTGGTGCTGCAGGGGCAGCAGGGATACGTGCACAGGGGCGCAGGTGAGGCTAGCGTGGACTAGGAGCTGCGGTGAGGAAGAAGATTTTTGGGTGTTTGGTTTGTGGTTAAAGCTCGTGCTGATAACGTGTTTAAGTAAAATAGATTCGAGAGAGATTGTAGAGAGAATTGTAATCATATTATTGAGAATAGGAGCCCTATATATAGGGATTACAAAGTACATATTCTAATGTTACAAGGAATACTAATCCGAGTAGGATTAGGAATTCTAGAACCTTCTCTCCTATTACTACTCCTAGTGTTAATGCTCAAAGTCTGGCGGTAGCCAAACCTTCGTTTAACGCGGGTCCGGCGGGCGCACCGCTACTCTGTATACTTGGTGATTCTTGCTGGCTGCCAAATCAAAGACAGGGCGTCAGAGGGAGACCGCGTTGGGCGGTCTTCACTTCTCCGATGCCTAAGTCAGTTGATATATAGGCAGCACAATAATAAAATGAGTAGTTAATGCGTATTTAATGAAGAGAGAAGAGAGGACCTTTTATTGGTGAGGAGAGGTTTGATCTTCTCTTTGTTTTCGATGTGGGACTGATGTGCTTCAGTTCCCAGTTTCAGTAGCTTCTGATGCCGTCTTGGCAGAGTGCGTGGCGGCGCGTCAGCGGTGATCCCGGGGAACTCTTGTGCTCAGGCCGTGGCCCGCCTGGCTGCCTATCTGTGGGTTACTCCTTTGACGGTAGTTGGTACCTCTGGCGGTACGATGAGTGTGGCTGATTATAGCTAATTATGCTTTGCAAACGTACATGTAGGTACAAGTCCCCCAAGTCCCCAGTCAAGGAGGGCAATCTTGGTTGGGGAGTTGATCGGCGGTTTGAAGCGTTTTCTTCCGCTAGACTTTTGCAAAAGCATAATTAGCGTCAGTGCGTTGTCAACCATGGATATTACTGAGCAAACGCTTTATACCCTTTCGGGTGGGCCCCTGCGAGGCCCCCCAGGGAGTCCCCCACTCCCCGGCTAAGATGGACCTCCGGACGGTCGCAAAATTTGTTTGGTGAGGGGGAGCTGCACGGAGCAGAGGGTGTTGGGTAGCGAACCCAATCTTTAGTACCCGAGTGACGGGGGTCAACGTACCTGATCAGGGCCTTCGTAGATTGTTGACTAGTCCCCGTGTCCGGTAGGGACAATCTGACTGTAATGCCGCGTGGCGGTCATTTGTCAGAATGAGGCGTGGCCTCGGGATCCGCCGCTGGCGGGTGTCCCCCCGCTGGTTTATAGCAGTAAACAGCGTCCAGTGGACGTGCTTGGCGTTACTTTATTGAGTGGTACCGCGCTGAATAAAGTATGCGACTTGCCAGATAAAAGGGGTTTCCGCTAGAGGTGTGTAGCGGAAGGCGCCTCGCTTGTATGATGACAAGGGAGAAGTGCCGCTGTTAGGAGACTTCGTGAATAACAGCTAGTGATAAGTTCCGCTGGCGAGGTTCCGCCCAGCGGAGACGGTAACTTGCAGAAGATAGGTGAGTTCCGCTGGCGGGGTTTCGCTCAGCGGAGACAGTCACGTGGAGAGGATAAGTGAGAAGTTCCGCTGGTGGGGTTTCGCTCAGCGGAGACCGTCACTTGGAGAGGACAAGTGAGAAGTTCCGCTGGCGGGGTTTCGCTCAGCGGAGACCGTCAGTTGGAGAAGACAAGTGAGAAGTTCCGCTGGCGGGGTTTCGCCTAGCGGAGACCGTCACTTGGAGAAGACAAGTGAGAAGTTCCGCTGGCGGGGTTTCGCTCAGCGGAGACCGTCACTTGGAGAAGACAAGTTAGAAGTTCCGCTGGCGGGGTTTCGCCTAGCGGAGACCGTCACTTGGAGAAGACAAGTGAGAAGTTCCGCTGGCGGGGTTTCGCTCAGCGGAGACCGTCACTTGGAGAAGGGCGTACCTGGGATTGCTTCCGTGAGACGCCTTGACACGTGGCAAATAACTAGAGGGTTAGCGTGCGGAGACGCGTCTCCTCAGTCTGGCCGTCCTCTCGTCATTAATGCGAGTAATGATGGATTTCGTAACCGAGGCGACGCCTCGGTTAACCCGGAGGGTTAGTGCGAACAGGGGACACGTGTACGGCTGGGGTGTGATGTCGTTTTCTAGCGGACGGCCAAAAAGCCTCTGATGTGGACATAAAAGGGGGGGAACGCAGCGAGAAGGGACAATCTGAAAATCCATTCGAACCTTAGTCGTCTTCAAGCTCTGCCCATCCGAGATTTACAGAGAGAGAGTGCCGCGCGTTGGTGGAGTTCTCGTGGTCGGAGAGACGAAAACTTCCGTCGTCGGGGCATAGCGAGCATCAGCACGCCAGAGAGTTCACGACTGAGGTTAGTGTTCTGGTTATCCTTCTCTTTGGTTTCGTGTTTTTGTCGATTTATGGGTTTGGTGCTTGTTTCTGGGATTGGTGTGTGAACTGGGTTTGTTGATGTTCGTCGGGGGTGTAAGATGAGATTTGGGGGTAGGTTATGGTGTTTGACAGAGAGTTGTCAGTTAGGGTTTTGCTAGATGGTTGAATCTGGGTTGAGGGGGTTTGTTCATATTTTGGTTTTTTTTCTGGGTAGCTGTTCGTGGTGTTTCTGTGCTATACCTGATATAGGGATAGGTTAGATCCTTCTGTGGGCTAACTGATTTGGGTTTTAGGGTTTGGGATGGCCAACGTCGTAGAGATCTCGAGCAGTGAGGACTCCGGGTCTGACGTGTCAATCAGTGCGGCGGATAGGGTTTTTATTGACTCGTTGCGTCCGTCTGCCCGTGCAGGAACCTCACTGCCAGAGCCGCTAGACATCGAGCCGCTGCAAACCATACCCTGGGAAGTTGTCATGGGCCGTACGTCGCGTCCGGAGAGTTCTAGGGCGGGTGAGGAAGCTGCTGCGCGGGATAGGAGTGAGGAGCGGCTAGCAAGTAATAGTGCCGCCAGTGGTTCCGCCGACGGGGGAAACGTGACGGGGGAGGAAACAGAGTCGGCGTGGGTTCTCCAGGATGGGACCCCCGTCGACGAGGCGGGAGGTAGGATGACTGCCGCCGCGGTCAACCGGATGAAGCGGATATATCGGCTGCCGGGAGTGGTGAGACTTCGTCAACCGACGGCGGACGAGAAGGCCTCAATTCTTCCAGCGGGGTTCGCCGCCGTTCACGAGGCAATATTCCGCCAAGGAGTGACGTTGCCGCTTGTACCCAACCTTCAGATCCTGGTGTGCGAGTTCGGCGTCGCCTTTGGGCAGATCTGTCCCAACATGTGGCGGTTGATGCTGGCGATGAACTCTTTGTGGCGGCTATCTGGGTGCGAGGGGCCGACTGTGGTGGAGGTACTGCACTTCTACGAACTGGTGTACGTGAATCGCCAAGGTTGCAGAGGGCAAGTAAATTTGAGCCGCCGGCAGGGAGCGCCCAAGCTGATAGAGAATCTGAGGGATTCGATGTCCTACTTGCGGGGGACGTTCTGCGTGGCAATGACAGGGTGGGAGTACCAGTCGGGGTCGAACGAGGGGGAACCGACGTTTAGGATTAAGTCGGAGTTTCAACCAATCCGAGGTTGTCCGTCGATCTCCGCTGAATATAGTTGGCGGTTTACCGTATATGTATTTCAACTGTTGTACTGACGCCTTGTTTCTTGTTTTGTAGCGGGACTGCGTTATAACATGACGCGTGGGGAAGAGTGCCGTGTTGCGCGCATCAAAGGCTGTTGGAAGAATCGTAATTTGCTGGACTTCCGTCTCCTCACCGGCTGGGAGCTGTTGGTCGATCAGCAGCTAACGCGCGCTATTGGTAAGAGATCTCCGCCACATTGTATCTCTTGGTAACTTGGTTAAAGTTAACGGGTGTTTGCATGTTCTCAGAGACTCCGCCAGGCAACAAAGCGAGCCGTGACGCCTTTGACAAAGCCATGGACCGTGCGGAGATAGACAACTTCTTGGAGGCAATGTATGCTTCAGGCGAGGCGGCCCAAATGACAGTTGTGAACCCGGAGACGCTGGAGGTGAGCGCATCCGAGGTTCCGGTGACGCTGCCCATGCCGCACCACTCTCACCTAGGAGCCGACGGTCTGCCCAGCGTGCAGGCGGATGGACAAGCGGGCGGGGGAAAAAAGGGATCCTCTACCGTGCCGCAGAAGGAAAGAGTGGTTGCCACTCGACGTGGGCCACAGAGAGAAAAAGTCGTGGCGCCAGTGGGGGCTGCCGCTACTGCGGTGGAGAGACAACCGCCGAAGGGGTCCAGGGCTGCGCCCACTGGAGATACACGGTCCATCCTGCGGAGGCGGCGCCAGTGCGATTCGGCCGGGGAGGAGGATGATGACGAGACCCTCGAGGTCCATAGGCAGAAGAAGAGCCGACAAGACCCGTCGAAGGCCCCTGTGACGGCCGAGAGAGAGATGCCCGTGAGCGATCTGGACTCGTTCGCTGCCTTCACCGAGTTCATGACCGACAGTGAGCGGGAGTTTCTCTATCACCTGTGCGAGCGGTTGGGGTTCGGCGGTCTGGCAGGGATGACGCGGCCAACGGCGATCGAGCAGTCGCCCTTTAGCTCAGCCTTTGGGCACCTGG
Organism: Rosa rugosa; assembly: GCF_958449725.1. NCBI lineage: Eukaryota > Viridiplantae > Streptophyta > Magnoliopsida > Rosales > Rosaceae > Rosa > Rosa rugosa. Next base: position 40,064,587 of record NC_084826.1, on the reverse strand, counting down.
CGGTTGGGCTGAACGAAATGTTCTTGGCGGCCTCCAAGCAACCCCGAATTGAGGGACAGCTCCGGGAGGAGGTTAAGAGGCTTGAGAGGGAGCTGGCGGAGGCCAAGGACAGGCTGGCGGATGTGGAGCGACGCCTGATGAAGGCGGACTGTGACGCTGCGGACGCTCGAGGCAAGCTAGACGTGGCCATCCAGCGGGACATAGAACGAAATGATCAAGTCTCCAAGCTGGAGCAAGACAAGGCCTTGCTGCAAGAGCGTATGGCCGCCAAGGAGAAGAAAATTGATATCCTGCAGCGGGAGTCTGCCGCCAGGCATGGGGAAGTGAAGAGACTGGAGGGTGAAGTGACCCGGCTGAGGGACGATGGAAGCCGAGCCGCCGCCGCCGCTGTGGAGAATTTCAAGCAGTCGGCGGAATACAAAAACGCGATGAATGAAGCGGCGAAGGCCGGCGCCCTAGCGAATGTCGAGATGCTGCAAGCGAAGGGTGCCATTGACTGGGCCAAGGCGTCCCTGCCCAAGGCGCCGCAAGCAAAAAATGTAGGGCCGACGAAGAAACCCCCGCCAGTACCCAGTCCCCCAGCAGGAGGTGGCAGCTCAGGCAGTGGGTATCATACTCCGGCGGATGGGACCATAGAGACGCCAAGTCCCACTGCTCGAGGGACTGATCAAACAAGCTGCGGACAGCCGCCGCAGTCCGAAGTAGGCGACGCCGGGGCCAACCCCTGACATGCCGGACGTGCTCTGTTTTGATTGTGTAGCCGCTGAGGCTGAAAATATATGTACTCTTTTTTTTTTTTTTTTGAATGTAAGGAACATTTTTTGGGTGGGGAGTCCCAGCCCTGAATATATGAAGTATGGATTTTTTGACGTTGTGTGATGACATGTCTATACCGCTAGAGTTTTGACTTGGGATTTTCTTTTGCAATCAATGAAATATTAAAGGAATTAAGATTGGTCCAAGTGCACAACGTAGCGGACGTGGTCCGCTGACGATTGCTGGCGTTGCCAGCTGCCCTCAGTGCTAGACTTGGTAACAATGGTTTGAATAATTCCTCGTTTCATTGATAACTGACTGGTCAGTGTTTAACAAAAGTGGGGATGTACCTGTTGGGTAGCTTCCCTTAGCTAAATATTGAACAAAAATTTAGCTAAGTCAAGATGCTCCTGGGTAGCGACATGACTATTTGTAGTAATACCGAAGGTGTTCGGTATTCCAAGGGTGGGTCGTAGTGACGCCATCCTTGTCCATTAAGTAGAAAGTGCCTGGGCTAACGACTTCTACTATTTTGTATGGACCTTCCCAAGTTGGGCGGAGTTTTGTTGGTGCTGGAATGACTTCCTTCATTACCCAGTCCCCCAGTTGGAGGTTCCGGGCCTTGACTCTGGCGTTGTAGAAACGCGATACTCGTTGCTTGTTTTGCAGGTTTTGCAAATGGGCCTTGTGTCGTTTTTCCTCTAGGAGGTCCAAGTCCAGGTTGATGCCATCGCCGTTGGTCTCTGGGTGGTAGCACTCGACCCGAGCGGTGGGTTGAGCTACCTCGACGGGCAAAACGGCCTCAGTTCCGAACGTCATACAAAAGGGGGTTTCACCAGTGGCGGAGGATGGAGTCGTCCTGATGGCCCATAGCACTTCTGGAAGCTTTTCCGCCCACAAGCCCTTGGCAGTGTCGAGTTTCTTTTTTAGCAGTTTCTTGATTATCTTGTTTGCCGCTTCGACCTGGCCGTTGGTTTGGGGGTGGGCGACAGAGGCGAAGCTCATCTTGGTGCCCAGGTTGGCGGTGAATGAAATGAGTTCCTCGTTGTTGAACTGTGTGCCGTTGTCTGTAATGATTGTATGTGGGACACCATAGCGGCAGTAAATGTTTTTCCAGAGGAAGTGAATGACTTTGGCTGTAGTGATGGCCGTCAGTGGCTCTGCCTCTATCCACTTGCTGTTGTAGTCGATAGCAACAATGATGTACTTGAACTGTCCCTTGGCGGTTGGGAATTTTCCCATCAAATCGAGGCCCCATGTAGAGTGAACCCATGGACCGATGATGATTGAAAGTGGTTCCGCCGGCGCATGTGGGAGATCGGTGAACTGCTGGCATTTGTGGCAAGATCTTGACACCTGCCGGGCGTCCTCACCGAGCGTAGGCCAAAAGTAGCCCTGTCGCATTATGCGATTGGCCAGGGATCTAGCGCCCGAGTGGTTTCCGCACTCCCCGCCGTGGATTCCTTCCAACACGACCTTTCCTTCCTCCGGGGTTAAACAGCGGAGGTTGGGGTGAGTGAACCCCTGGCGGTAAAGCTTGCCATTCTGGATATTGTAGCGGGTTGCTCTCCGCTGAATTTGGCGTGCCTTGACCTTATCCTCGGGTAATGTGCCGCTGCGCTTGTATGCAGTGATCTCGTCCATCCAGCTGGGGTTGATTTCAATGTTGAAGATCTCTGCTAGGGTCTTCGTGATGCTTGGCTTGTCAAGGCATTCCACCTTTGTGTCCGCTGGACTTTTATGTGGCTGGGCGGTTGCCAGTCTCGCCAGGGAATCAGCCTTGGCGTTCTTTTCCCTGGGGATTTGTGTGATGGTGTGGAAGTTGGACTTTTTTAGCAACGTTTTGACATATCCCAAGTATGCCGCTAACTGCTGGTCCTTGGCCTGGAAGCTGTCGTTGACCTGGTTAACGACTAATTGAGAGTCGCTGAATATGTTGACGCTGTCAGCCCCTGAGTCAATGGCGAGGAGTAGACCAGCGATAAGTGCCTCGTACTCCGCCACATTGTTTGAAGCTTTGAAGTTGAATTTCAACGCGTACTCCGCGTTCAGTCCCCCGGGTCCTGTTAGGATGACTCCGGCGCCGCTGGCCTTGGCGCTGGCGGATCCGTCCACATGTAGGTTCCAATCCAACTGGAGGGGACTTGCCTCCCCGACGGTTACCACTTTCGCTCCGGGTAATATCTCTACACCGGGTTCAGGTTGACGTTTGGTGAGTTCAGCGATGAAGTCCGCCACTGCCTGGCCCTTCATGGCGGTTCTTGGTTTGTATTCTATGTCGAACTCGCTGAGCTCGATGGCCCACTTGCTGAGGCGCCCCGAGTGTTCAGGGTTCTGCATTACTTGCCTCAGTGGTTGATTGGTTAACACATGGATCGTGTGGGCCTGGAAGTATTGGCGGAGGCGCCTGGCGGCAACGATAAGTGCAAGGGCCAGTTGCTCCAAGGGAGGATACCTTGTTTCTGCTCCGTTCATGCCTCTGCCGGCGTAGAAAACCGGGAGCTCATCTTGGCCTTCCCTTCGGACAATTGCGCAACTTACCGCTGACGCGGATACCGCCAGATATATGAATAGGGTTTCTCCTTGGACAGGGACAGAGAGGAGAGGGACTGCCGCCAGGTATTCCTTCAGGCCCTGGAACGCCGCCTGACATTCTGGATTCCAGTCGATGACCTTCTTGTGCGTTGTTTTGAGGAGTTTGAAGAATGGGGCACACTTATCAGTGAGTCGAGAGATGAATCGAGAAAGGGCGGTTAACTTGCCATGGAGGCACTGGACGTGTACCTTATACTCGGGGTCCGCCAGGTCAAGGATGGCCTGGACCTTGTCTGGGTTAGCCTCGATGCCCCGTTCGCTGACAATGTATCCCAGGAATTTGCTAGCGGTGACTGCAAAGAAGCATTTTTCCGGGTTGAGGCGCATACCATAGGCCAAGAGAATGGTTACTATGATCCTGAGGTTTGCCACATGTCCGCCGGCCTTTATGCTCTTAACTAGCATGTCGTCCACGTAGACCTCGATGATTTTTCCCAGATGCTCCGCGAACATGGCGTTCATCAACCGCTGGTAAGTGGCACCGGCGTTCTTCAGACCGAAAGGCATGACATTGTAGCAGTAGAGGCCTTTGTCGGTGGTGAAGGTGGTGCATTCCTGGTCGCTGGGGTGCATTTTGATCTGATTGTATCCGGAGAAAGCGTCCATCATGCTGAGGAGCTCATGTCCGGCGGTTGAATCGACCAACTGATCGATACTGGGTAGCGGGAAACTATCCTTTGGGCATGCCTTGTTGAGGTTTTTGAAGTCAACACACATCCGCCACTTGCCGCTGGGCTTTTTGACCATCACCAAATTTGAGATCCACTGGGGATAGATGACTTGGCGGATGAATCCGATGTCCTGGAGTTTGGCGACCTCTTCTCCGATTGCCCGGTATTTTTCCTCATCGAAGGCCCTCCGGTTCTGCTTGATGGGATAAAAAGAGGGTTTGATGGTCAGTTTATGAGTGATAATCTCAGGGGAGATACCTGGCATGTCCGCGTAGGACCATGCAAAGACGGAGGCGTTATGACGTAGGAATTGAATGAGTTCTGCCTCTACTTCTGGGTCTAGTTAGGCGCCTATGCGGACTGTCCGCTCAGGGTGCTCGTCTGAGATGCGGACAACTTTCAAGGATGTGTCCGGGTTGACCGGCTCCTTCCTTACATACTTCTCCTCCTCATCCCTAAGGTCCTCGAAGATATTTGGTGGCGGTGCCTGGTTTCCCACTGTCAGGACATCATGGCGGTGCACTGACCGTGCCATGGTCGTTGAATAACACTCGCGTGCCAATTGCTGGCTTCCCCTCACACTGCCCGTGCCGTTAGGTGTGGGGAACTTCATGAGAAGCATGTATCCGGCGATAATGCACTTAAGCTTGTTGAGCGCCGGTCGTCCGAGGATGGCATTATATGAGCTGAGACAATCAACGATTATGAATTCTGTATGTACCTCCGCCATACATGGACTAGCGCCAATAGTCAACCGCATATAGTCAGAACCGAGCGGCTGTGTGACGTCACCAGAGAAGCTGAGCAGTGGCTCATGGTCCTGGAGCAACTTGTTATTCCGCTTGAGATGGCTGTAGCAACCGTTAAAGATGACGTTGACAGCGGAACCGCTATCTACCAATATTCTCCCCACTGAGAACCTGGCAAGAATGGCGTCGACCAAGAAGGGGTCATCATGGGGTAGGTGCACCCCGCGCTCCTCCTCCTCAGAGAATGTAATAGGTTCCCAACCCACCTTTGGGACTTTGGCGGATCTCTCGTAACGGATATGGCAGACCTCCTTTGGGTGATTAATGCGTGCATAACGCTTCCTGGCTCTGTGAGACAAGCCCGTGATTGGAGCACCGCCGTCGATTGTGTTAATGCGGCCCAACGTCTCTACGTTGGCAATCACGGGTGGCGGTTGGCGCACCTTGAACTGTTCCATCTTGCCTTCACGGTACAAGGTCTCAATTGCCGTCTTCAGTGCGTTGCAGCTGTTGGTATTGTGGCCGCTGTCTTCATGGTATTTGCACCATCTGCCGGTGTTTTTGGGTTTGCCCGTCTTTGGGTATTTTGCTGGAGGAGGTGGCAGGATTTGATCCTTGCACTGATTGTATATTTCCTCGTACGAGGTTGTGAGGACTGTGAACACTGCATACCGCTGAGAAGACTCCGTTTGTCTGTTGCGGTTATCTTCCTGGGTTGGGCGGTTGCCCTTGTTGTATTGATCCTTCTGCCGCTTGTTCTGGTAGTGGCCCTGTGGCCATTCCCTCTTCTTGTCAGTTGGCGATGCGGCGGGTGCTTTATTGACGGTCTCATGACTGGAGGTGGGCTGTGTTGCCTTTGCTGGCGTTGCCGGTGGCGGTGGGACTTCTCCATATGTAATGAATTCCGCCTGGGCGTGAATGACCGCCTCACTCATGATATGGTCATATGCCGCGTTTGGATGATTGTAGTTGAGGTGATAGAGGAACGGCCCCTTGAGGAGTCCTTGCTTGAAGGCCGCCGATGCCATCGATTTGTCCAGATCGCGGCACTGAGATGCTGCCGCTCGCCACCTTGTGACGAATGCCTTTAGTGATTCATTCTCTCCCTGCTTGACGCTGAACAACTGACTCGTGTTATGATGTCCGGCGGACAATAAGATGAACCGGGAGAGGAAGGTATGTGATAGTGCGTTGAATGAGTCAATGGATCCTGGCGGACATTCGAAGAACCAATTCATTGCCTCTCCGTCCAGTGTTTCGCTGAACAAGTGGCACAGAGTGGGGTCGTCAAATCCCTTGTTGTTGGTGACCTTCTTGAAGGTGTCCATGTGGACGAAGGGGTCGGTTGTACCGCTGTAATGCGACATCTTTGGAGTTTTTGCGTACGCAGGCCTGATAGCTTGTAGGATTGCAGCGGTGAAGGGCCCTGGTCTGGACGTGAAAAGTGGACTTTGAGTTGGCGGCGTGGCGCCCGACTCCGCCCGGACCAACCTTTGTTCCAACTGTTGCATCCTCTCCAGAATTTGGGCTGTTGCGTCGCCGGCGGGTCCGGCGTATGTACTCCGCTGGGTCTGCCTACGCCTTAGCGCAGGCGGATCACGCTCAGTTCTTGCCCTAATTTCCGAGCGGTTGGTGCGTGGTACCGACTCTGCCTCCTGTTCCAACATGAGTTGGGGAATGGGCGGTGGTCCCATCCCCAGTAGTTCAGGGGGGTCCAACGGGACCTGCATCTGTACCAGCGTTGGGATGACTACGCCTTGTGCTATGCGAATGCTCGCTCTGTGCCGGGTTGGCGGTTCTTTCCAACGTCCTTTTCAGGTCATCAAAACGTGACATCAGCGTAGCCACCTGCTTTTGGGCCTCGGTCTTCTCTCTGCGCTCCTCTTCACGCTCTCTGTTTGCCTTGTGAAGGTCTGCCAGTGCCAGCTCGTACATGGCGGCGAGGTCCTGGCCTGGTGGGCGGCTGCTGCTTGGATTCGTCTCACCGCCGGGGTTAGTTGGGGTGTTGAATAGTGCGCGGTTAACACCTACCGCTGGATTGGATGGTTGGGGGATGGCGGATTGGTCTGCCTGCTCATCGGCGTTTCCCCCGCTACCGCTAGTCATGGTAGTTGTGATGGGATGACCTTTTGTTCAAGGGTTCCCACAGACGGCGCCAATGTTAATGCTCAAAGTCTGGCGGTAGCCAAACCTTCGTTTAACGCGGGTCCGGCGGGCGGACCGCTACTCTGTATACTTGGTGATTCTTGCTGGCTGCCAAATCAAAGACAGGGCGTCAGAGGGAGACCGCGTTGGGCGGTCTTCACTTCTCCGATGCCTAAGTCAGTTGATATATAGGCAGCACAATAATAAAATGAGTAGTTAATGCGTATTTAATGAAGAGAGAAGAGAGGACCTTTTATTGGTGAGGAGAGGTTTGATCTTCTCTTTGTTTTCGATGTGGGACTGATGTGCTTCAGTTCCCAGTTTCAGTAGCTTCTGATGCCGTCTTGGCAGAGTGCGTGGCGGCGCGTCAGCGGTGATCCCGGGGAACTCTTGTGCTCAGGCCGTGGCCCGCCTGGCTGCCTATCTGTGGGTTACTCCTTTGACGGTAGTTGGTACCTCTGGCGGTACGATGAGTGTGGCTGATTATAGCTAATTATGCTTTGCAAACGTACATGTAGGTACACCTAGTTTGATTAGGCACACACAAAACTGATTTTCCTTCAACATTCATCAAATCAACTTACGAGTTATCACGTTCAGAAAAGCTTTTGAACACGTTCCTAATACATTCCAAATCAGTTAGGTTCAGAAACAAGATAGGGGTGAAATAAAGACTGATGTATCTCACAAAAAGAAAAAGTGTGCCATTTATGCCAACTAGAATGCAAAAACTTCTTACGGGTTTTCTGTACAAGAAGGTGACTCAGAGCTCTCAGAAAATTATTGTAAGAAACATCTATCTCACTGCACACTAATAACACAAAATTGTAAGCCAGTAGAAGTCCACAAAATTGATATGCGTTTTAATATGTTTAAAAGGATAAATTTATGACACAAAACCTGTTGATCATCTAGATGTTTCAAACCAAGTTTTTGGGAAATTAAATAGAATAGCCTACTATTTTGACAAGGCGGGAAACAATTTCTAGTCTTTGTGTTCAAATGAATATACTGAACAAAGCCATTTTGATGTATGATTCCTCACTAGTCATATTTAACATGTGATCTAACTTAGATCTTAAGCTAGATATTAAACAGCATGCCTAAGCAGTAAATGATAAAATTGTACGTTGTGGAAACACATTCAACAATCTACCTTTAGAAAACTATTGACATTAGCCTCTAGCAAAAGTGGACGTTCTCAAATTTAAATTATCTGTGTGTTAGTGTGTGAAAAACATAATGAGACATCTTAGCAGGCTTCAGTAGAAAAGTAAAATTCCAAGGAAATCTGATATAGTAGGGGAACATACTAGCGATTATCTCTGCTCTTGATCCAGTCTGGAATAAATCCAGTAAGCAAGTTGCTTGTTAGATACCTATTCAGCAAGCAATCATATAACCACATTCCATTAAGACATAGCACACATGGATGCCAACATTTAATATACCTTACACTTCCTTCTTTCCTACATCCAATCTATGATCCCATTAGAGATGTAATTTAGTACGTGTAGTATGCTAGCTAGTGACCTTAATGAAGTTTAAATTTCTTACAAGTTCTGCAAGGGTGTTAGATCTGCCAAATCAGGAATGCTCCCCTCCAATCTGTTGAAGCTTAGATCTCTGCAAGAAAATGACAACAAAAGTAGAAAAGAAAAAGAAAAAAAGAAGAAGGTGTTATAAGAACCTTAAGTGAAGTAGCCGGAAGTTCTCTGAACAAATAAACTGTTAGTAGCAGTCAACTTACTATCAAGAAAATCAATTAGTTGTGGGCTATGCAAAAAGCAAAAGAAAAAAAAGAGAGTAAAAGAATAGCCATATTACAATGTTTTCAACTGTGACATTGCTGATAAATCAGAAGGAATAGGTCCAGATAAGTTACAGCTCCTGAGCATTCTGCAACATAACTCCATATCAAAACAGTTGCAGAGAAGCATGGATTAGTCTAAACTGTAGATGAAAAGAAAAATACAACATCTTTTAGACTTACAATCTTTGCAAGCTTATCATATTCCTCAAGTTTGGAAATACTGAACCCCCTCCGTTTAAGTCGCTGATCCTTCTGCAAAAATTGCATCATAAATAATTGTAAGATAAAAAATATAAATTAATATATTCCCTGTTATATGAAGCTATAGTAAATTGTTAAATTTAGATTATGGTTTGTAGTGTTAATGCAACTTAGAGTTGGACGTGGAACTCACAGTTCTGTAAAATTACTCAGTATAGATTTGCTAGATGGAATGGGGCCTTGTAGATCACTAGCTTGGATCTCTCTGTCAAAATAAGAATTCAATATGGATGGAGGTTACACCAATTCTACATTTTTATCAATTAAGTTATACTAGCAAAAAGCACTTACATTGCTATATCTTAGTTCTCAATTATCATGTGATAGGACAAATACTTACAATTTCTGAAGTTGATTCCAACTTCGAAAAAAGTCGGGCATTCTTCCAGTGAAGTTGTTGGTGTTAATTCTCCTGCATAGAAGAAAGGGTTGGAAAAAAATAATAATAACATGAAAAGTTATAGTAACTATAAATACAGAAAATGTTCAGGGTTACTTACAGTTCTGTTAACTTAGTCCGATTCATAAGAGCCGCGGGCAATTCTCCCACTACACCAAAAAACGAAACAGATGACGGGTTTTTTTCGTTGTGTGAGTTGGAGGCTCACCGTTGTGTATCGGAGCGTTGTCTGATTAAATTTTGCACAAGGGTGGTGCACCGTTGTATGATATAAAAACACACGACATATTTTTGTTATCAGCGTTGTGTCATCTCTCGACAAATGCCAAGCACACCTGCCGCGCAGCATGACGTGCATCTTTCATACAACAGAACTTGTTTCCAAGCTGTTGTTGGAAACCCTTGTCAGACAATATTTTTTTCATTTCACCGTCGTCTGATATACCATCACACTTCAGTTGTACACTATGGTTGTTGTGTGAATTGGTCTTGGACAACATAATTCAATTCTTATCGTTGTTTGATTGTAAAATCAGAAGACATAGTTTTTTTACAACCATTGTGTGGTACGTGAAGAGAGCATTGAGTGAATGACCCAATTTTTGTATTCAGACAACGTTGGATTGCCACACTATAAAACTGTTGTACGATCATTTTCATTTGCTATATTTTGTGCATATATAGCTCCATTTTACCTAATGAACATTGATCAATTGGAAAGAAAACACATTGCAAATGCTCAAATGAGTAATCAAACCCATTCCATATATCTCAAATGTTAAAAGGGCGCATTTCCCAATCATCCAAGCAACCATTAATAGAAGAAAAGTATTCAAATGCATGGACATCTACTTGGGACATCAAAAGCTGATACAACTACGTTGTTCCAAATTAAACATGCCACATATAGTGTGTGCAGGAACTTGGTTTCTACAGCCAACATATTGATACAAACTCGTCTTCCCACTATTCCCGGAACTTAGTCTGTGCAGCCATGGTGTCAAACGTATAAAGTTGAAGCGATTATTGGTGAGTTAAATTTTGATTTGTTTAGCCATGGAATCAAATCTAGTTCCCCACCTGTCTTTATCCAACATCAACTACATGCACCGTCCTTTACTTGAACAACATGATCTGCAAGCCATCAATGAAAGAAAAAATGAAGATACTTTGGCAAGGAAATCATACAAAATCAGCAAGACTTTTGCATAAACTGCGATTATGAAATGATCATGATTCATGCAGTTATATATCATAAATTATAAAGGCAGATATAGCATTTAGAAACAGAACAACTCTCAAGCAAAAATCACAGCTCAATTAATTATCATCTTCTGGCCGATGTATATGAGAAAAATTCTAGTAGTGAGCGCGAATTCGGTACCATCCTTTTATCACCCAAAATTCAAGCTAATAGAAACCAAACCATTACCTTAAACGACCAATTATGCGAACGAAAGCATTCACTTTTTTCAATTACACAGTCAGTTCAAATTGGTATGCAATTCAGAAACAGAAAGCAAAGCGACTAAGCACAATCTTAATTATAATAGGAACTGTTGTAGGAGCAAAACAATTGACTAAGACTGATTGTAAAATGCTTGGATATATATATATATATTCAATCAACTAAGCATACAACATCCATAAAAATCAATAGTAACCCACACCTCTTCTTTTGCTGAAAGATCCCTCCCAAACCTTATCCAAATCTTGCTATGGATCTCTACTTCGCTCTCAGTATTTCTGTTAATATGCAAATTTATCATGCTAAAATTATTTCAGTTAACATGGTCATCGTGTTAATAAACTGAGTGCATTGAAATAGTTACTAATTATATTTACCTCAGAGCACAAATGTCTCCCCAACTTGTTGAGTACAGACAGTCTTCAAGTTCGAAGTACATATAAAATAATTAATGAAATTTTTAATAGAGAAAGAGGCATAAAAAAAGAAGAAGGGGAAACAACGATGAATGAGTAGATACAATATAACTCATTTGTTGGCATCTATTAAGCATCTATTAAACTGGACTTGTTTATTCACATTACAAATCAAAGAAAGTAATGAATTTTATTTTCTTAAACTTAGATAACAAATAGTCTATTCACCTAATTTAATTGCAAGAAAACCAACAGCAAAGAAACCACACCACTGCCACTCTGTGTTAAGCTTAAGGTAATACAGCTGCAGAATAAAATATAGTTATATAGTAAGTGAATAGTTTTTTGGTTGAAATCCATTTTACACAGCTTTTATCACAACTCATGTATCACTAAAACCATTGACTGAATTAACCTACGAAACACAGGTAAAAATAGAGCATGATACTACTGTGTGCATATGATAAATAAAAAGAAATCAGCTAATCCAAGTAAAATTTTGGAAGAAAAATATGGGAAGACAAAAATTTAGTGAACAGAGGGAGAATAGAATCAATACCAGACCTTCAAAGAGTCTCATTTTAGGTTTAGGCTTTTCAAGAGTAAGTCTCACCTGCAAAACCAATATAGAGAAAATGAGACTTGATATATCAGTCTGGGAGTTGCTGCAAAAAGCGCACAAATTAAACAAAATTTATTGATCCTCTCAAACTTTTTTCTTCAGACAAACAAAGCAAGAACATATATTGCCCACCGAAACAGAAAGAACGACAAAGCAAGAACTGACAGATATTATACATGTCTCCACAAACCGCAACGCAACATCAAAAAAACAGCAACAAACAACAAAATTGGGAAAAACAATTTCCCAACATAACAACAAAACATTCTTGCAAACATTTTCCACCCATTCACTTTTCAACAGAGTCTTCCCGTCTCTATTCTTCTTCTTTTCCTTCTCTACCCATCCACAAACACGCAGCCAACTCTTTTGCCAATCCTTATCCATCCAGGGTCAAAAACAACTTTCCGACCCCCCTGAATGGTAGTCTCATAATATCCCAGATATTCTTTATACAGATTTAAATGCCATGAAACAATGTATTAAAATATTAAACTGAAGAAGTACCCCTCAAAGGACACATTTTTGCTATTGATACTAATATCTAAAGCTTGAAACTTAGATTACTCAATGAGATTGGTTAACATCAATTGGCATTGATTCTCTGCTGTCTAAGCCTTTAACCAATGTCAAACTTTTAATTAGATGACGGCTCATGTTTGATTTAGTTAACAACAATATTCTCGAATAAAAGTACAAACAATCATAACTTGAAATGTAACGTCCCGTATCTCAATTTACCCGTTTACTAGTCATTCGGACGGTAAACGACACTTACTCTCACTTTTTACTTTGTTTCGATACTTTTAGTGGCTCTAAAAGTTGACTTTTTATTCGGGTCAAAATTTGAGAAATTGTCCTTCATGAAAGTTGTAGAGGACGTTAAACCGAGCGCGTGCATATGTAGTACGTAAAAATTGGAGTTAGTATGCGAAAGTTATAAGCGAAAGATTAAAGTTACTGTTCATGGTTACTGTTTATGGTAACTTTCTATAAATAGCGAGTTACTGTGGTAAGTTTCCATTTTTGGAAAACCTACCCCAGCTTTTTCTCTCTCTCCTCTCCCCCGACTCTTTCTTCCTCTTCGGTCGGTTTCTTCTTCCTCCGAGTTCTTCCTTTTCCGGCCGACCCACGACGGAATCCGGGCACCGGCAGGCTCGCCTCCTCCTCCTTGTCACGCCTGCGGTGGTATTTTTCGGTAACTCGGCCGGAGGAGCTCGATCTGGAGCCGTGAAGTTTACTGTAGCCGATCGGAACTTTCGTCGATTTCCGGCGATTCCGGCCGTCTCCGGCCACCAAATTGGCGTCGAAGGTTCGGTTTTTGACATAGATCATTTCCCCTAAGGTCTTTCATTTCAATTTACAGTGTAGATGTCGAATTGACAATTTTTCATTTCTAGGGTTCTTGAAGTTTCGGGCTTTTCTTCACCGGCTTGATTCGACCACTTCGAGGTAAAATTGGATTACGTTGTAGTTGAGAAAGAGATTAGGCTTGTTGAGTAGGTGGTGCTGCCAAAATTTGGTGGCCATCGGAGGTGGTAGCCGCCGGCCCGTGGGCCCCACTCGCCGCCACTGTGGGTGGCGCGTGGTGGCGCGTAGGGCTGACATTTAATTCCAATTTTTAGCCCATTAAATCCTATAATTTGAGTAGAGCTTGTATGTGAAGTTTGGTGAATTTTGGAGGGGTATGGAATTATTTGTGAATTTCCGAAGTTTGAAGTTTTGTGATGGAATTGTGGGAAATCCGGCCGTTGGATTTCCTTCGTTTTCATTGTGGAATATGTAGATTGAGGAATTGGTGTTGTGGAAGAGATTTGGGTGGAATTTGAGAAGTATTGGAGATAGAGATTTTCGGGTTTCGTTTAGGTTCGTATTTATTTTATTCGAATTGTCGTTTATGGAAGTGTACTTGTGTACAGGACGATATATTGACCTACCGCTTGACGAAGGAACTCGTTTGCGTGGTCGCCCATTAGTACTGTGAGTGGACTTTTGTTTTCAAATAAGTGATGCATGCATTTATTTATTAAAGTATGCTTTATTTAATTAACATATTATTTTCCGAGCATATGAGTTGATTTTGGAATTTGATTTCGATTTATCTCGTGGATTTGCTTTCAATAATGATTTTCATGAAGTAATTATGATTTATACCGGTTGTGAATTTCGGTTATTAATTTTTTATGCTCGGATTCGAATTTATAATTGATGTTGAATTTCGACGAATTATTTTTCCGAGGTGATTTCCGGAATTAATTATATTTCTATTCGTTGTTTTGAGATTTCTGGAAAGCTTTTCGAAATGGGATTTCGATGCAGTTATTTCTTATTTATTTATCGATTTACGGTTTTGGCATTGGGAATGCCTCATTGATGATTCTGGATTCAGTTTTGTTTCGGAACTGCGATTTATAACTGATCTAATTATTTTCTTAGCGTGTGGGACACGCTGTCGATTTATACGACGTTTTACGAGAATTTCCGGGTACGGTTGGGAATCGTACCCGCGTTTTTCTTTATTCGTGGGACATGGGGAAGCCTTAAGGATTTATTGGATTTTATTAGTTTTTACCCGCCATACCTGGGTCGTCATATTTATTGCTAGCTAGCCTATTAGTACTCCTCCCTGCTTACTATGTGTTTGTGGGTGAGTAAGAGCAGAGCATGGGATGCTCCAGAGTGTGGGACACTCCGACCCGAGCCTGGGAGGCTCCCTTCTTTCGTATGGTGAAACTTCTTCCCCATATTTTATCGTTGCTTGACTAGCGGGGCTAGTCCGATTTTCACTGTAGCCAGCGGGGCTGGTCTTATCTTCTTGAGAAACGAGATTTCAGTTTTACGATATATTATTTTCGAATGTTTTGACTAGCGAGGCTAGTCGGTTTATCGTTTTGAAATCCTTGGATTTAAAGCTAAATGTGTTTTTCTAATTGTTGCATGCATCGGTTTTTATTGAAATAAATGTGGGAAAGTATGAAATCCTTTTTCTTTTAAATTGTTTATTTTTGTCCACTCACGCTAACGTTTTTCGTCTACTTTCCCCTGGGCCTTTCGGTTTCTAATGCCCAGTTTGCAGGCGCTATTAGTTGAGGTCGGGCGTACATGGATCGAGGCATAGTTGACGAATAGCTTCCGCACTTCTTTGTTTGGCTCTGATCTATTGTGGGTTACTATTTTGGGTAGTCCACTTTAGGGGTGACTCGACCAGTTCTCGGTAGAGTTATCTCTAAGGTGGGCCCCGCAGGGCCACCTCGGATTTCAGGGTGAAATTCGGGGCGGGTCCTGTCAATTTGGTATCAGAGCATTAGGTTGTTAGGTTCTGTAGACTCGTTTCTATTCTGTTACCTTATATGCTTGGTGTTGCCCAGTACCTCTCGAGTGATGGCCCGACTGCAGCGGTTCCCCATCGTGTACTCTTCGGTGCTGTGGTATTCATCAAGTGTGTAAGGTACAAAGCTAGTTGGTTTTCTTCTGGTGCTATGCCTCTTGTACGCCGACCTCCTAGGGTTTTCTTTGCGTATTCGATTGGTTAACTGTCTTGCGTCTATCCCTGGTGATGGTAGAGTAAAACTACTCTAGAGTTTCGAGTTGTGCTACGAAATGTGATTCGAGGAAAATGTTGTGGTTGTCTTTTCCTTGTTGCCAACAATTTTTTTGGGGCATGGATTGTGGTGCGGAAACCAGAGTTCAAGTTTGTGTTTGAGTGTCTGAGACGAGTGACAATAGCTTTGGGCTGCCTCTGGATGATATAATTGTTTCGGAATCAGGATCGTTGGTGGGAATGGAATTAATGGTGGTTTTGACTTTGAACTAAGTTTCGGGAAACGTGTTTTGTGTTGTGATTGGTTGTTAAGTAGCATTTGAAATATTATTGGAAGTTTTTGGTGATTCTTTGGGAACCTCAGTGTTGGAAACCATTTATAGAGGGAAATTGAATAAATATTCTGAATTTTTTTGGCTAGATGTCGTGTTTTCAAGTGACTCTGGTCACTGATAGTGGTGGAGTATTCTAGTGGTGATTAATTCGAGAAATTGGATCGTTACGTGGTGGGACCACTTTCAGATCCATGTGTTGTGTGTGGTTTGATTCAAGATATTGGACGAGTGCAATTTGTTCTCCATCATGGATACCGTCAAAGGAAAACCTGGTGAGTGGTGTTTTGTCGTCCGGGAAAACTGGTTGTTGTTTGAGTGTAATACGTGTAGAGGATTGCTTTGGAGGAATTGAGTGGTCTTACTATCTTGGTGTCGTTACTGGTGGTAATGGTTAAGCTATTGAGATATTTGTTCTGACGTTGAAACGAGTTTCGGAAGATGTGTTACATGACGTGATCAGCTATGTAAGTGACATTTGGGGACGTGCAAAGTTGTTACTTGTCCGTGTTAATTTCGAGGGCGAAATTTTTATAAGGAGGGGAGATTGTAACGTCCCGTATCTCAATTTACCCGTTTACTAGTCATTCGGACGGTAAACGACACTTACTCTCACTTTTTACTTTGTTTCGATACTTTTAGTGGCTCTAAAAGTTGACTTTTTATTCGGGTCAAAATTTGAGAAATTGTCCTTCATGAAAGTTGTAGAGGACGTTAAACCGAGCGCGTGCATATGTAGTACGTAAAAATTGGAGTTAGTATGCGAAAGTTATAAGCGAAAGATTAAAGTTACTGTTCATGGTTACTGTTTATGGTAACTTTCTATAAATAGCGAGTTACTGTGGTAAGTTTCCATTTTTGGAAAACCTACCCCAGCTTTTTCTCTCTCTCCTCTCCCCCGACTCTTTCTTCCTCTTCGGTCGGTTTCTTCTTCCTCCGAGTTCTTCCTTTTCCGGCCGACCCACGACGGAATCCGGGCACCGGCAGGCTCGCCTCCTCCTCCTTGTCACGCCTGCGGTGGTATTTTTCGGTAACTCGGCCGGAGGAGCTCGATCTGGAGCCGTGAAGTTTACTGTAGCCGATCGGAACTTTCGTCGATTTCCGGCGATTCCGGCCGTCTCCGGCCACCAAATTGGCGTCGAAGGTTCGGTTTTTGACATAGATCATTTCCCCTAAGGTCTTTCATTTCAATTTACAGTGTAGATGTCGAATTGACAATTTTTCATTTCTAGGGTTCTTGAAGTTTCGGGCTTTTCTTCACCGGCTTGATTCGACCACTTCGAGGTAAAATTGGATTACGTTGTAGTTGAGAAAGAGATTAGGCTTGTTGAGTAGGTGGTGCTGCCAAAATTTGGTGGCCATCGGAGGTGGTAGCCGCCGGCCCGTGGGCCCCACTCGCCGCCACTGTGGGTGGCGCGTGGTGGCGCGTAGGGCTGACATTTAATTCCAATTTTTAGCCCATTAAATCCTATAATTTGAGTAGAGCTTGTATGTGAAGTTTGGTGAATTTTGGAGGGGTATGGAATTATTTGTGAATTTCCGAAGTTTGAAGTTTTGTGATGGAATTGTGGGAAATCCGGCCGTTGGATTTCCTTCGTTTTCATTGTGGAATATGTAGATTGAGGAATTGGTGTTGTGGAAGAGATTTGGGTGGAATTTGAGAAGTATTGGAGATAGAGATTTTCGGGTTTCGTTTAGGTTCGTATTTATTTTATTCGAATTGTCGTTTATGGAAGTGTACTTGTGTACAGGACGATATATTGACCTACCGCTTGACGAAGGAACTCGTTTGCGTGGTCGCCCATTAGTACTGTGAGTGGACTTTTGTTTTCAAATAAGTGATGCATGCATTTATTTATTAAAGTATGCTTTATTTAATTAACATATTATTTTCCGAGCATATGAGTTGATTTTGGAATTTGATTTCGATTTATCTCGTGGATTTGCTTTCAATAATGATTTTCATGAAGTAATTATGATTTATACCGGTTGTGAATTTCGGTTATTAATTTTTTATGCTCGGATTCGAATTTATAATTGATGTTGAATTTCGACGAATTATTTTTCCGAGGTGATTTCCGGAATTAATTATATTTCTATTCGTTGTTTTGAGATTTCTGGAAAGCTTTTCGAAATGGGATTTCGATGCAGTTATTTCTTATTTATTTATCGATTTACGGTTTTGGCATTGGGAATGCCTCATTGATGATTCTGGATTCAGTTTTGTTTCGGAACTGCGATTTATAACTGATCTAATTATTTTCTTAGCGTGTGGGACACGCTGTCGATTTATACGACGTTTTACGAGAATTTCCGGGTACGGTTGGGAATCGTACCCGCGTTTTTCTTTATTCGTGGGACATGGGGAAGCCTTAAGGATTTATTGGATTTTATTAGTTTTTACCCGCCATACCTGGGTCGTCATATTTATTGCTAGCTAGCCTATTAGTACTCCTCCCTGCTTACTATGTGTTTGTGGGTGAGTAAGAGCAGAGCATGGGATGCTCCAGAGTGTGGGACACTCCGACCCGAGCCTGGGAGGCTCCCTTCTTTCGTATGGTGAAACTTCTTCCCCATATTTTATCGTTGCTTGACTAGCGGGGCTAGTCCGATTTTCACTGTAGCCAGCGGGGCTGGTCTTATCTTCTTGAGAAACGAGATTTCAGTTTTACGATATATTATTTTCGAATGTTTTGACTAGCGAGGCTAGTCGGTTTATCGTTTTGAAATCCTTGGATTTAAAGCTAAATGTGTTTTTCTAATTGTTGCATGCATCGGTTTTTATTGAAATAAATGTGGGAAAGTATGAAATCCTTTTTCTTTTAAATTGTTTATTTTTGTCCACTCACGCTAACGTTTTTCGTCTACTTTCCCCTGGGCCTTTCGGTTTCTAATGCCCAGTTTGCAGGCGCTATTAGTTGAGGTCGGGCGTACATGGATCGAGGCATAGTTGACGAATAGCTTCCGCACTTCTTTGTTTGGCTCTGATCTATTGTGGGTTACTATTTTGGGTAGTCCACTTTAGGGGTGACTCGACCAGTTCTCGGTAGAGTTATCTCTAAGGTGGGCCCCGCAGGGCCACCTCGGATTTCAGGGTGAAATTCGGGGCGGGTCCTGTCATGAAACCTCTCCAATCAATCATCAACAACCCAGACCGGCAGACAAACAAAACACCGAAAACGCAGAAGCCCATACCAATTCAAAACCACCAACAACAAAAGATCCAATCAAAAACCAAATCACACAAAAACTGACAAAAGCAATAGCAGCAGCAGCAGAAAACTTACACATAAACTCTTGCCAAACTCGCTAAGGCCACAAATTCATGCTTTCCTCTCCCCCTGTTTAGGATAAAAAAAGATCAAAAATCCATGCTTTCCTCTCCCCCTGTTTAGGATGCTTTGGGGTGGGGGGTTGAGAGAGGGGATGAACTATTGCAGAGTCCAAAGAAATGTTTGTTATATCTAGATACCAATGAGAGTTGTAAGCCTCTAAATAATATATTTAACTGTGGGAGAGAGGATGAGATAAGCAGAATCCAAACTTTTTTGTCAAAGCTAGAGATCTATTTAGAGTTTTAAGACTCTCCTCACTACCTGGTTTTTTTTTTTGGCAATGTATCCTCACTACTTTTCAACCAATATACTAAATAATGTACTTAACTAGAAGGAAACCCCGAATAAAACATTCAACACTTAGCAACATACTGCTTGAATATACAACATTATTTGGCCTGAAAAGAAAAGAACCCTAAAGAAATTTATAACAGCATTACAGCATTCAAAACCAATTCCCCAAGGAATTAAAGACCAGATGTGAGCCTAACCTGTCAGCACCTTTGCAGAAAAGTAATAATTGCCCATCTTTGTCATGCACAATTACTGACATACGCTTCCTTTTGCTGGTGAATTCCAATAGATTTAAGACTTGATACTCCCTGTTTTTCCCAGATATGACCCAGGTATTAAGACAGAAGAAATTGAATAGAAAATTGAATAGACAGATCTATATCGATGAGATTCGTAAAACAAAAAGTAGATCAGTAAGGCTTATCAAACCAAGAGATTTGACGGAATAGAAAAAGAACAAAAATTGCCAATTATCGCTAGGAAGAACATGTAAAAGAATCATACCTAGAAATAAGCAGTGGGAGTTCTTGAAATTGTGCAATCTCGCCGACAGTTCACCTGGAACTAGCAGTGGATATCGGGTATTCTTCTACAAAACCCTAGATTCACCGCTGTTCTTGAGCAATCTTCTGCAAACCATCTTCCACCGCCCGTTCTCGCCTTTTCGGGAGCCTTAATAATCAGCTCGTTTTCTGGCAACTCGCCCAAATCTTGCCATCTGAGGATGACCGGCGACGCTGCTTGTTCTTCATCAAGTTCCTAGCCCATGGCTGTGCGGTGTAAATCCGGCTAATTGTGGAGACGAGAGTTAGGTCAATGAAATTTGGGTTTTAGATTGAGGGTTAGACCAATAGAGATTTGGTTGATTTCGGGGAATCTGAGATTGGGGTTTCCCTATTTGGGATTTCAGAATGAAAGAGAGAGGAAGACTATGATTTCTGGGTAAAGAAGAGAGTTGGATGAAGAAGAGAGCAAGAGAAGACTGAGAGTGAGACGGAGAGGAGCGATCTGAAGAGAGAGAGAGAGAGAGAGTAGAACGTGAGAGTTCAGCAATGAAGAGGACAGAGATTTTGCGAGAGCCAAGCTGTGAGTGTTGGGTATGGGCGTCTTGAGAGAAGAGATCGAGAGGTAATGAAAAACAGCTAAGGCACTAACTTTGTTTAAATGTGCCCTCAGAATAGCAATAGCTTTGTTTTCTTTGTTTTTAGTTACTCAGACAACATATAGATATATTTACGTTGTCTGAATTGCTACATAGCTGAGGAAACAAAAGATGAAAATGTCCCGCTTGTGCAATCAAAATGTCAGTTTTGACGCTTAAGCTAGGCATTTCTCATTCACACAACAGAAATAGTTCATTATGTTGTAGGAAGTTGCAAGCATGACAAACCATTGAAGCCAAATTTGCTTGTTTTGGGGGGGAAAGCATGAATGTCATTTTGGAGACTTCTCCAAATTCTGCCACTCACTTGCACAACAGCACATTAAAAACCATTGTATGATGATTTGCAAGTATACTCCTACAACACAAGTAACTAAACTGTTGTACAATTTAGTGGCATCTAGGGTATAATTTGGAGCAAAATTTGAGTCCATCTAGGAGGGAAATCTGCCGCAATTTTTTTTTTTGATTCACACAACAGATTATTCTTGTAACCGTTGTGCAATGACCTTTTAAACAAAAACTTCAGAATTTTAACCACCTTATACAACGTAAGTTTACTAAACATGTTGTGTGATTCACTTTTCTTCATCACACAACACATTTTTTTTTTTCGTTGTGCAAAAAGTGTTGTGTGTTAACATTTTTGGTGTAGTGTCCTGTGAGATTGTTTGCAATTGGAATACTGGAGACACAAAGAAACTAAACAACTTACTGAATGGTACTTGCTAGTCAAGTTATAAAATATCAAAGATAAGAATTAAATAAAAATAAAAATGGTGAAAAGCAGAAACAGAGCTTACAGATTCTGCAAGTTAACCAAGTTTCCAAGCTCAGGAGGAACAGTTCTGAGAACATGTTATTCTCTATGCTCCTGAAAAATATTCACTCTATCATAGTTGACCAAAAACATAACTTAAAAGTTTATCAGTGAATAATGCAATGGCAAGAGATATAGAACCCCAGCATACCGATAAGTCAGAGTGGTAATGTTTCCCAGGTAGCTTGGGATTGGTCCTGATAAGTTGTTCACAGTAATGGACCTGCATTGTACTATCTGATAGTTCAACCGATATAAACTAATTATTGAACAACAAGTAACATGAAGTACAAAATTCCTTACAGATATTGCAGTTACGTTGATGCCCATTCTCGAGGTATGCTGCTATTTAGGTAGTTCCTCGTGAAATCGCTGCAAACAAGAACAAGTTATGCCGTTTGTGGACACTTTTTAAACCATCTCAGATGATACATTTTAAAAGACACAACTAAAAATGTTTCCCTTACACATTTATCAGGTAGGGTAACTTTGCAATAGACGGTGGAAGCACACCAGCAAGGTCTTGCCCTTTAAGAAAGCTGCATTACAAAAAAGTCTCAAAGTTCAAGTCTTTGTAGACAAAAGCAATCATCCTAAACATTATACATCTCCATTCTCAATCAACAAATTTAGGAACTTTAAGCATCCATAATCCCATATCCATAGAAACAATTAAAACTCACTTGGACAAAGATGGAGCTTTTACACCAAATCCATGGAAACAATCAAAATCCAGTTTGACAATTCCACAAACAGTTAGCGTGCATAAGAAAACCAAGTGAACAAGCTTTTAGAAGTGACATACATGTTGGTGACGTGGCATGCACCATCGGAGAAGGAGTAGTTGCAGGTGACAATGTTGTTGAACAGAGGCCTGGCAGCAGATATTGGGGTGGCCCAGCTCGTGTCATTGTTGCAATGTCGACACTAAAGTTCCAATCTTTCTTTCCTATTTGTGTAGCTATTTCTTTCAGAGCTTCCACTGCAAGCACAAACCAAATTCATGAGAGAAGAGCTATTGGGTTTGTTGGGCTGGATTAGAGGTGGTAAGGATGGGCCTGAGTGAATGGAAAGGCCTGGTTTTGACCCAACTTTGCAATCCTGGCGATCAGATTCAGACCCTCTTTCAACTCAGCTTGCAGCGAGGCAGGTGAGTTAATTCCCAATGTTTTCCTGAAATTTTGAGTAACCCTGCGAAGCATATTGCACCTAGGACGTATGTGTCCCAATTTTCCGCAATAATGACAAGTGGGAATAAAGCTTTTAGAGTTATGAACGTACCTGAGCTGATGCACAGACTTGTGACTGTCAGAACTTACCTAAGCACCTTTTTGATGGGTTTGAAGGGCTAAATTTGCCTCTGATCTTTTGGGCAACTTGGGACCAGAATCATTGTTATTTGAAGCTTGTGACTGATCCAATGAACTTTCACATTCCACACCTTTAACAAAGGTTAAAGGCTTGCAAGACTCACCTTCATAACCTAACCCATCTTTGTTGCCATGAGTTCTACCAAAGCCCATCATCTTGGAGACCTTTTCAGACCCAATAGAGAACTTGTTGAAGCTTTCCTTGACTTTGAGTAGTTCATCCTGCAATTTCTCATTTTCAAGAGTTAGTGAAACATTTAGCGTAAACTGAGCCTTTACTTCAACTTGCAAAATTTTTATTTTGTTTATAAGCTCATCCTGCTCCTTGTCCCAATTTTGAGATTCGACCTCACCCTACAAAACTTTAATCTTATCAACAAGGTCAGTACGTTCTTCTTCCCATTCTTTTAAAGATGTATCAAATTTTTGCTCAATTTTCATCTTTTCCACTCTTAAAGATTCAATTTCTTCTTCAACTTTGTTATTTTTTCGAAGAACAATTTTGGAAGCATTATACAATTGCTTACACTTTTCATTTGTTTCTTCATCAAGAGTATCATCTTCCAAGTCAGAACCATCAGAAAAATCAATATTAAGAGAGGAAGTAAGAGCAAGATTTACCTCTTCATTCTCAGATTGAGAGCCTTCATCACTATCACTCCATGTGGATTTTAAAGCCTTGTTACCACATGAATTATATTTCTTGTTGCCACAATCTGCAGCAAGATGTCCAATTCCACCACACTCAAAGCATTTAGGTTTGTTAGGAAAATTTTTCGATGAGTTTCTAGAAAAGTTTTTGTTTTTTAAAATTTTTTTGAAGTCTTTTGTCAACAAAGCTAAATCCACAGAATCAGCGACAATATAATCTTTCGTTTTAACAGAATAGAAAGCAATATTTAATTTTTACCTTTTTCTCGGGCATGATCCTCATCTACAAGGTTTTGAGATTACCTATCAGTTCGTCAAGAGAATAGGTGTCCAGGTCTTGAGTCTCCTCTATAGCTGTCTGTTTGGATTGAAACTTTGATGAAAGAGACCTAAGAATTTTCTTGACAATCCGATGATCTTCAAAAGGATCACCAAGACTGTGACACTGACTTGTCACGTACATAAGACGAGCATGAAAGTCATCTATTGATTCATCCTCCCCCATTTGCATATTCTCAAATTCCAAGACAAGTCTCTGAAGCTTCTGACCTCTAACCTTTT
The DNA here is from genome assembly GCF_958449725.1 of Rosa rugosa. Taxonomy (NCBI): domain Eukaryota; kingdom Viridiplantae; phylum Streptophyta; class Magnoliopsida; order Rosales; family Rosaceae; genus Rosa; species Rosa rugosa. The sequence goes on along the minus strand of NC_084826.1, from coordinate 40,040,625 downwards.
TATTTCCTTCATAAGTGACCTGAAGAAGATCCCATGCTTGTTTAGCCGTGTCACAATGGCTGATTCTCACCCTCTCCTTCTTGGATAAAGCTGTGTATAAGGAATTCCGTGCCTTGAAGTCACAACTTCTATTCTGAACCTCCTCTTCTGTCCATTCCTTCCTAGGCTTAAGAACTCTTGCAGATGACCCTTCTACTTTCTTTGATTCTTCTGCCTTGGTTGGGTGTTCCCATCCATTCTCAACTATATTCCACATGTTTTCGTCTTGAGAGTAGAGAAAAGCCCTCATCATAATCTTCCATTGTGAATAGTCTTCACCATCAAACAAAGGCGGGGCAATTTATAGAACTAGAGGCTCTGTCACGTTCACGTTCCATCCTTGACCATGGATCAACTAAAAAAAACTTTAGAACCTGCTCTGATGCCAAGTGAAAATACAAGGACAAAATATGATTTTCTGGAAAATGGGGATTGCAGTGCACTGATCAATCCTTACTGGGGAGCAGAAACCAAAAATAATAAACAGAACACCAGATTTTGGTTACGCAGTGAAAACCTCGAATATAAGATTAAAAACACTGCGGGGCTCTTACTCTTGAGAGCCCAAAATAAGAATGATCTTATTATGAAGGATATGTTCTTTTACAGACTTGAATAACACTAGCTCGGATACAATGATTAGACAAAATCTACCACAAAGTTTGTCTTCCTTCTTGAACTCCTTCACTTGAACAATCACCAAATCTTGCTCTTCTTTCTTCACAATCTCTCTCCTGATCTCAAGGGAGTTTTATGCATATGAAAACATGATCAACAACACTTATACATGGACCAAGTGTTTTGACTTCTTTGTGAAAACTCAATCTCAAGCAAACAAGCAAGACGTACTCTACCAATATTCTTGCGTTCCCAAAAGCCTCTCTCCTAGCCGTTTGTTGTTCCAAGCTATATGAATAGCTACTGCACACACCAAAGCAATCAAAACAGCCTTTTTACCCTAATCCCCTTCTACAAGGAAAAACAAATCTTTTTGTGTGAACAAAATATAAACAATTAAGGAGATCAAATCCTAAAATATTTAGGAAATCAATTACACCCTTTTTCACACAGAAAAATATCTTCAAATAAATAAAACATATTAAACCCATTAAGCTGCAAAGATATTTTCCCGTTTTGTATGGAATGCCAACACACCAAGTTGATCAAAACTTGTACCTACACAACCCCCTCCCATGCAAGTTCAATCCCACCCATGCATATTCGGCCCCACTCCATTCACACTCAACCCCCTCCCCACTACTAGAATTATGCCATCAGACATCACCACTATTAAATTGGTCGGAATTGCACGCGATGTAAAAAATACATCCTAACATCGGTTTATGAAATATCGATTTCTATTGTGATTATAAACATCGGTCGTTAAATTAACCGATGTGTAAAGTCTTGTTCAAAAATTTTGAAAACTTTGCGGGGACTAAGTTAAAAATTTTAGAAACGCGGGGGGACTAAATTTTCATTCCCTCCATTCCTCCAACACTTGAATTTTTTTTCACTCTCTGAAGCTTTCGAACCGTAATGACTAACTCTCACTCCTTCCAAACCCTACTCTTCCACCCCCCCGGACTCTCACTCTCTCTCTATGATGAACAAGCTCTGGAATTTGGTCTTTTCCCTTAACTCTGTTCGATCTCCACCGCAATCCTTTTTCTCCTTCTCTCCGTTCTCGATCTAACTCAACAAATTGAGCACTTGGTGGCCACTGTGTTGATCTAGATCCAGGGCTTATGGGCTTATTCTTTTTGGGTATTTCAATTTGGCTCTTTCCAGTCGTTCCTCTCCCTCTCTCGTGCGAGGTCATTCAACTCAGATGCTTTCAATTCAATGGCGAGGTCATTCGTGCGAGTTTCGTTCTGTCCGAGCGCAATTTCGATTCAACTCGGATGCTTTCTCTTCTCTGCTGACGGAGAGTTCGCGTCTTGGGTCAGTTCTCAACCTCTTTTTGCTTGGTTTCTGTTTTGGGCTTCTTGTTTTTACTGGTAGATTGGCGCAGGCCTCTGGCCTCGCCGGTGTGCGTCTAGTGTGACCGGACAGGTTGCTGTCGGAGGTGATTGGGATGGAGATCGGAGACTGGGGCGTTGGGATTTCGATATGTTTGGTTTTTATTTGATGACGGTGGCTGCACGGAGACTGGGTGAGCGGAAGATGGTGGTGACTAGGTGTGTGGCGGCGGTCGGGGATTCGGATCCGGCAGTAGGGTTGTTGACCCTCTGGGTTTGGGGATGGAGACGGTGGGAATACAGGCTCGGGTGTTGATCTTCTTCATGGAATTGGGCATGAGAGCTTTGTGTTTGTGGTGGTGGGTGATGCGTGGTCAACGACGATTGGGGTCCGGTATCAGCGGCGACGTGACGACCTTGGTGGTGGCTCTTGTTTGGAGCTCAATTCATGGCCTTGTTTTTGGTGACAGGTCTGTTCAGGTCAGTGGTATTACTAACTCAACTCTTTTTAACTGATGAAAACCAGAAAAGACTGGAAATTTAAGTTTATGTTCTTGAGTAGTTTAGTGAAAAACGTGAACTTGAATCAGCATATGTAGCTAACTCAACTCTTTTGATCTAGAACTATTTTGTAGCTGTTCATGATTGTTCTTATTAGTTGTTTGATTGATCTTGAGCTTTATATATGTAAAGGATCGATCTATTTTGATGCGGTGATTCGATTTTAGTGTTTATGTGATTGACTTTTGTGGAATTGAAGCTATACATAATATGTGAGAGATTTGATTTGATTATAACTGGATTTCGTTGTGTGATGTATTGATTTGATTGTGATTTATGAAGCTCACTTTCGCGACGAAAGAGATTGATGTAACGGAATGGAAAGGGGACCTGCTTGCGGTTGGTGTTACAGAGAAGGACTTGAGGAAAGATCAGAACTCGAAATTCGAAAATCCGATATTGAAGAAGCTGGATTCTTGTTTGGGTGGGGTGTTGGCTGAGGTCTCGACTAAGGAGGACTTCACAGGAAAGTCTGGCCAGTCTACGGTTATTAGGCTTCCTGGTCTTGGCTCGAAGAGGGTTGGCTTGTTTGGGCTTGGACAATCTGCTTTTGACAGGTCTGACTTTTGACAGGTGATTACAGATTACTTACAACAATGTATTTTTTACCCTAGACCCTAGTCCTCATAAGTCATAACTCTTGGAATAGAAGAATAGCATTGTTAGTATACAGTAGATGCCTGTAAATGTTGTGAAGTCCTATAAGTGGTTGGTATTTTTTTAAATAAAAGTTCAATGCTTCTCTTATTTGTCTATTATTTTTCTGGCACTTGGTCTTTATTTTCCTATCTTTTATGTTATCAGTGGTGGCTACAACATCAAGACAGGACCTGGCTGTTCAATTGAGCTTATGAAGGTTGATATGGGAGGTTCAGCAGCTGTATTAGGTGCAGCAAAAGCCATTGGTCAAATCAAACCTTCTGGTGTAGAGGTGAATCATTAATTTTCTTGTGTTTGTGTTGTGGTGGAAGTGCATACCTGACCTACTTGCAACATGTTTTTCCTCACTTTCCAATTTTCAAGATTAAATTAGTGATAATAATGGGTCTCGTTTTGCAGGTTCATTTCATTGTCGCAGCTTGTGAGAATATGATAAGTGGAACAGGTATGAGACCTGGGGACACTGTCACAGCTTCTAATGGAAAGACCATTGAGGTACAGTTTCTGTGGTGGTCAGAAATGCACATCATATTATTGATGATAGGTTGACAGTAGTAGTACTACAAGCAGAGGAGCCATGTTTTTGTAAACTAAAATTCTTTGTTTGCTTCTATTCCTGCTTGCAGGTCAATAACACAGATGCTGAAGGCAGACTGACTTTGGCAGATGCATTAGTATATGCATCTGGGATTCCGCATGTTCTGGATCTTATGTCAAAATCAGACTTCTGATTTTCTATACAGTTTAGATTTCACTATTGGTTGGTTATAGCCCTCTATAGATTAAGCTCTCTCACCAAGGAAAGAGTTTTAGGTGTTATGGAAACAAGATGGTATTGTCTCAGAGTTCATGTTGTGTTGGTGTTTAATGTCAAACATAGAGATTTTAGGAGACTTTTCTTCTTGGAACTCTCTTTTGGAGAATGAGGAAGTTTGGAGTGTAGGCTGCAAGTACATTAAGCAAAGTAGCTTTAATCTATATTTACTTACGTATCAATATAGTTTTGTATTTCTTGTAAAGTTGTTGTTTTCTTCTTACAACATCGTTCTTAAATAACTTGGCAATGTGTACTTTTCATTGTAGGTCAGGGAAATGTTTTATCATGCATTTAATGGGTACATGGACCATGCTTTCCCACTTGATGAATTAAGGCCTCATTCTTGTGGGGGTGAAGATAGCCTCGGTGGATATGCCCTAACTTTGGTAATACAAATCACAAATTCTTATTTTAAATTATTTCTTTTTGTACTACTGCGATCTTCTTTTTAATGTTTGTATTCTTAAACTGTTGTGCAATGCGTCTGTCATTTTGTTGTCACAGATTGATGCTTTAGAGACACTAGCTTTACTTGGTGATCGGGACGGCTTTGCTGCCTCTGTTGAATGGATTGGTAAAAACCTTCAGTTTAAAATAGTAAGTATAGTATTTGTCTTTCTTATCACTCCTTGTATCTCTCTCTCTCTCTCCATGGTTTCTGAATTGCTTTTTTAAATGTAAGATTTTGATGTTGTGTTTTGGGTTATATGCATGAATCGCATTAAACTTTTTTAATTTTATTTATTTTTTTATTTATTTATTTTATTAGTATTTGGATATAGACCTAATTTCTTGTTTTCTGGAAGATATCTCATTAGTTTAGTTGAGAGCGTTGCGTTCAGTATAATGATTTAACTACTTCAAATCAAGGTTATACCAAGAGGCTAGTTCTCAAGACCTGTAAAAGTTATTTTACATGATTTTGAAGATGACAATTGTTGTTGACTTGTTACATGTGAAATTATCTGGCGTAATATATAGTGGTAGATTGTTATTGTGAATATCTGTCGTTGAATTGTTTCCCTCATGATCTTGATCTCATTGTTATTATAGATTCTAAATATATATGTATGTATGACTAGTTTACTATCCTTATGATATTTATCCATTTATGATAGGATGGAGTTAATGTTATACATGTTACTTTGTTAGTAATGAATGACTTCATCCATCGAACTTTGAATTGTTTGATTGTTGCAGAATAAGACGGTATCTGTTTTTGAGGGGGCTGTAGCCAGAGGCCAAAATGTCAACAACATTTATGGGCTGGTTGCAGATGAACTTGTAGAAGAGTTTTCTGACCCTATCAATGACGTTACATCCCCTGTTTAGGTTTGATAACTAAACTGACAGATTTTCCATCTGTATAATTTATGTTTGCAATCATATTGGAAAAAGTTGGTAATATTAGTTGTTTCATTTACAGATACCTATTATTAGAAAGATGGCTCTGCAAAAGTTGATGGAAATCTGCCGGTATTACTGTAACAAATGTTCTGAAGGTCACATTGCAATAAGTGACCACTTTGAACAAATTCCATGTAATTAGTAGGTTAATTGGAGTTTTATTTTGCCTATTTTGTGAACTGTCCAGGATGATGATTTTGGACAAAATATCTCAATATTCAAATCACTTTTGTCAACTGTGGATATTGCATTTTATAGCAGCAACTGCATATTTTGTGGACATCAATCCTCTCATTCCAAAGTGATGTCTATGTATAAAGTTTAAATCAGTTATAACTATAAAAACTGATGTCCACTAAGAGAAATACATCAGTTTCAAAATCAAAATCGATGTCATATTAACCACAGGAAATTGAATTATTATGCTGGAATCGATGTGCCACAAGCTAGTGCATATCGTGCTTTAGATAGAGATCGATGTCCAATATAAGTATTGCCATCGATGAAGACAAGAAAACCGATGTTACGAAAATCTACGGACATCGTTTGTTTTAGAGATTCGATATATTACAAGGCATTAGACATCGTTGTTTTACCAGAATCGATGTAGTATAAGATAATTAACATCGTTTTTTCTCTAGAATCCGATGTTAATGTAAGTAAATAGATCGGTTCATACAATATTAAACTGTGTATATTGAATATGAAATCGTGGGATATGAGGCAAATTACGCGTCTAAATCATGAACAACAAGAAACGTTCATGGGAACTCATGTGTGAAACAATATCAGTCATCGTTTTTAAATAAATAACGATGTTAAAATGCATAGTTGGGCTGTAGGATCTATATTTCTATAAGCATTAAAGGCAAAAAGATGAGGGTTTAACAATATATAAACATACAAAATTGTCATCATTTAAACATATTTACATCGATTTATAATGAAGAACCGATGTATATAATGATACCAGACATCGGCTAAAAACCGATGTCTAGATTTTCCGGACCTTTCTCATCACCCACTAAGACATCGGTCGGAATTCTTTTTCTCATCGGTTTTTGGCCGATGTCTGAGGCCATAATTCTAGTAGTGCCCATGCAAGTTCAAACCTCCTCCATGCACATTCAACCTACCCCCTTCACTGCCATGCATGTTTTGATCATGCATGTCTTGCCCATGCACAATTAAACTACCTTGCACGTCTACCCTTTCATCCACAACTCCTCTCTCATCCACCTCCCGTCTTTCCATAGTAGCTCGCCATTCATTCAGCTGCCTAACTCCATTTTCAAAAATCACCTCAGCAGGTAACGCAGCTCCTTTATGATATAATGAATTCCGGTCATGCCAATTCCACCACAGGAGAAAGACAAGCAATTGAATCTCCTCTTCCTCCAGAGTGTTCATGGCATAATCAGAAAACAAAACAAAAGAAGGAAACTGACCCAATGACAATTTAGAGAAGAAAGACGCCCTTTCGAACACCGCAACACAAACTCCACAACTCCAGGTCGCGTGTACATGCGTTTCTATCTCCTGTTTGTTAGAACAAAAGTGGACTCATCACGAGTTATCCTAGAGTAACTAGGAAACCATTAAACGCATCAAGTTGAATACAACATGGATCTGGAAAAGAATCAACCTAGATATCTAATGTGATAGTGTATTTAGCATTGGATTAGGAATCCATTATTTGGACTACAAGAATGTCCTAAACTGTGATGCATTAGGAATCTAAGATACAAGTCTTGCTCTTCAAGGAAAATCTTTATGGGAGGATTCGTAGGACTTGAACTTGTATAAATAAGAGGTTAGGGTCCCTGTTATCACCACCGTCTACAAGCATTGTGTTCTGCCCATTCAGAAGCTACAGTTGGTGAATAGCAGAAGACTTCAACCTCGCCTTCATCCTTGTTTCTACAGCTGCTACGATGGCTTCAACTTTGGACGTCAATGGTATGTGATTTGATCTTCAGATAGTGGAGTTGAACATGTAATTGTGTGAGCTTGTTTGTAATTTAGTTTTACACTGTTGACACCGAGAACAAATTGCCGTCTGAGTAATCCTCTTCCAATGCAACGCTTCCATGGTTGGTATAAATCTCATTGCACATCTCCACAAAAAATGTTTCATCTTTGGAGGCACTTTAAGCTTCCACAGATGCTTCCAGAACTGCACAGGAGCCTGAAACACATCGTTCACCTCTTCCCTCTCCTCCTTCCTAGCCAACCAATGCCCACTTTTCACCGTGTACCTCCCGCTCTTACAATAACTCCAGATACACAAATCCGGCCTACTTGTCTTTACCAATGGCACCTTCAAGATAGCTTCCCTTTCACGTACACAAAACAATTGCTCCAGTAATTGAGTATTCCAAACCCCATTCTCCGTGATCAAATCTGCCACTACCAAAGTTAATGGGGCTCCATCACTATACGTTACTCTGAACCCATTTAACTCAGGCACCCAAGGGTCACAAAAAACCTTAATCCTCTCACCACTACCCACCCTCCACCTTAAACCCTTGAGCAATAACTCTCTCTCCCACATGAAAGATCTCCAGAGAAACGAGGCATTAGACCCCAAACTTGCTTCCAGTAGACTACACTTCGGGTAATACTTAGCTTTCAACATACGCGCTACCAAGGAATCCGGAAAAACTAGAAGTCTCCAAACTTGCTTACCAAGCAAAGCCTGATTAAAATGCACATGCTCGTGAAACTCTAGTCCACCCTCATTCTTACTAGCACACAAATGTAAGATCAAATATGGACATAACACATATCATCATAAAGTAATTGATGATTAGCTTAATATCAATCCTAGTTTAACATGGATACAAACAGTAAATCAATACTAGTGACTTAATGAAGTAGTGTATCAATTCATTAAGGATAGTAATCCATTGCTTAGTCTACAAGAAAGGCTACAAGTTGTGATACATTAGGAATCTAATAGTGAAACCTAAACCGACAAGGAATGCTTTAATGGGAAGCTTCTTGAGGTTTAAGTCTCATATATATACAGATGAATTGGTCCCTGATTACTACCGACGATTATTACATAAGTTCTGTCCATTGAGAAGCAAGTTGGTAAGTAACAGAAGACCACATTCAGTGATCGAGTTAAGCAGTGGCATAAGATGGAATCTATGACAGTAATTGCAAAAGGTAAGCCTTGATCCCTTTATGATTGTTGTGCATATGTTGTGAGCATGTAACTATGGTTTTACAATTGGTATCAGAGCATAGGCTCACAAATATGAAAAATCGTTTTAGGGTTTTGCAAATCAAACATAAATTTTTTTTTTTAAGGGTTTTTGCTTTACGGGTCAAGTAATTGATCAGGTCACTGACCAAGTCACTGGTCATGTAACTGATCAGGTACCTGAGCAAGTAAGTAACTGACCAAGTAAC